>NW_021822572.1:0-5000 GCF_901001165.1 Salmo trutta
ACCAGCTGGACCTACAGAGAGATGACCTGGAGAAGAGTCCCCTCAGCCAGCTGGACCTACAGAGAGATTAACCTGGAGAAGAGTACTCTCAACCAGCTGGACCTACAGAGAGATAACCTGGAGAAGAGTCCTCTCAACCAGCTGGACCTACAGAGAGATTAACCTGGAGAAGAGTCCTCTCAACCAGCTGGACCTACAGAGAGATGAACCTGGAGAAGTGTCCTCTCAGCCAGCTGGACCTACAGAGATGCACCTGGAGAAGAGTCCTCTCAGCCAGCTGGACCTACAGAGAGATTAACCTGGAGAAGAGTCCTCTCAGCCAGCTGGACCTACAGAGAGATGAACCTGGAGAAGAGTCCTCTCAGCCAGCTGGACCTACAGAGAGATGAACCTGGAGCAGAGTCCTCTCAACCAGCTGGTCCTACAGAGAGATGAACCTGGAGAAGAGTCCTCTCAACCAGCTGGACCTACAGAGAGATTAACCTGGAGAAGAGTCCTCTCAACCAGCTGGTCCTACAGAGGATTAACCTGGAGAAGAGTCCTCTCAACCAGCTGGACCTACAGAGAGATGAACCTGGAGAAGCGTCCTCTCAGCCAGCTGGACCTACAGAGAGATGAACCTGGAGAAGAGTCCTCTCAGCCAGCTGGACCTACAGAGAGATGAACCTGGAGAACAGTCCTCTCAGCCAGCTGGACCTACAGAGAGATGAACCTGGAGAAGAGTCCTCTCAACCAGCTGGACCTACAGAGGATTAACCTGGAGAAGAGTCCTCTCAACCAGCTGGTTCTACAGAGAGATGCACCTGGAGAACAGTCCTCTCAACCAGCTGGACCTACAGAGAGATGCACCTGGAGAACAGTCCTCTCAACCAGCTGGACCTACAGAGAGATTAACCTGGAGAAGAGTCCTCTCAACCAGCTGGACCTACAGAGAGATGAACCTGGAGAAGAGTCCTCTCAGCCAGCTGGACCTACAGAGAGATGAACCTGGAGAAGATCCTCTCAGCCAGCTGGACCTACAGAGAGATTAACCTGGAGAAGAGTCCTCTCAGCCAGCTGGACCTACAGAGAGATTAACCTGGAGAAGAGTCCTCTCAACCAGCTGGTTCTACAGAGAGATGAACCTGGAGAAGAGTCCTCTCAGCCAGCTGGACCTACAGAGAGATTAACCTGGAAAGAGTCCTCTCAGCCAGCTGGTCCTAGTGCTCTGTTCACAAACACAACAGACCTCACAGAGCCCTCACTCCAGAGAGATGAACCTGGAGAAGAGTCCTCTCAGCCAGCTGGACCTACAGAGAGATGAACCTGGAGAAGAGTCCTCTCAACCAGCTGGTTCTACAGAGAGATGAACCTGGAGAAGAGTCCTCTCAGCCAGCTGGACCTACAGAGAGATTAACCTGGAGAAGAGTCCTCTCAGCCAGCTGGACCTACAGAGAGATGAACCTGGAGAAGAGTCCTCTCAACCAGCTGGTTCTACAGAGAGATGAACCTGGAGAAGAGTCCTCTCAGCCAGCTGGACCTACAGAGAGATGAACCTGGAGAAGAGTCCTCTCAGCCAACTGGACCTACAGAGAGATTAACCTGGAGAAGAGTCCTCTCAGCCAGCTGGACCTACAGAGAGATTAACCTGGAGAAAAGTCCTCTCAGCCAGCTGGTCCTAGTGCTCTGTTCACAACACAAACAGACCTCACAGAGCCCTCACTTACAGAGAGATTAATCTGGAGAAGAGTCCCCTCAGCCAGCTGAACCTACAGAGAGATGAACCTGGAGAAGAGTCCCCTCAGCCAGCTGGACCTACAGAGAGATGAACCTGGAGAAAAGTCCTCTCAGCCAGCTGGACCGACAGAGAGATGAACCTGGAGAAGAGTCCTCTCAGCCAGCTGGACCTACAGAGAGATTAACCTGGAGAAGAGTCCTCTCAGCCAGCTGGACCTACAGAGAGATTAACCTGGAGAAGAGTCCTCTCAGCCAGCTGGACCTACAGAGAGAAACCTGGAGAAGAGTCCTCTCAACCAGCTGGACCTACAGAGAGATTAACCTGAGAGAGAGAGTCCCCTCAGCCAGCTGGACCTAAAGAGAGATTAACCTGGAGAAGAGTCCTCTCAACCAGCTGGACCTACAGAGAGATGAACCTGGAGAAGAGTCCTCTCAGCCAGCTGGACCTACAGAGAGAACCTGGAGAATGAGTCCTCTCAGCCAGCTGGACCTACAGAGAGATGAACCTGGAGAAGAGTACTCTCAGCCAGCTGGTCCTAGTGCTCTGTTCACAAACACAAACAGACCTCACAGAGCACTCACCTACAGAGAGATTAACCTGGAGAAGAGTCCTCTCAGCCAGCTGGTCCTAGTGCTCTGTTCACAAACACAAACAGACCTCACAGAGCCCTCACCTACAGAGAGATGAACCTGGAGAAGAGTCCTCTCAACCAGCTGGTTCTACAGAGAGATGAACCTGGAGAAGAGTCCTCTCAACCAGCTGGTTCTACAGAGAGATGAACCTGAGAAGAGTCCTCTCAGCCAGCTGGACCTACAGAGAGATTAACCTGGAGAAGAGTCCTCTCAGCCAGCTGGACCTACAGAGAGATTAACCTGGAGAAGAGTCCTCTCAGCCAGCTGGTCCTAGTGCTCTGTTCACAAACAGACCTCACAGAGCCCTCACCTACAGAGAGATTAATCTGGAGAAGAGTCCCCTCAGCCAGCTGGACCTACAGAGAGATGAACCTGGAGAAGAGTCCCCTCAGCCAGCTGGACCTACAGAGAGATGAACATGGAAAAGAGTCCTCTCAGCCAGCTGGACCTACAGAGAGATGAACCTGGAGAAGAGTCCTCTCAGCCAGCTGGACCTACAGAGAGATTAACCTGGAGAAGAGTCCTCTCAGCCAGCTGGACCTACAGAGAGATTAACCTGGAGAAGAGTCCTCTCAGCCAGCTGGACCTACAGAGAGATGAACCTGGAGAAGAGTCCTCTCAACCAGCTGGTTCTACAGAGAGATGAACCTGGAGAAGAGTCCTCTCAGCCAGCTGGACCTACAGAGAGATTAACCTGGAGAAGAGTCCTCTCAGCCAGCTGGACCTACAGAGAGATGAACCTGGAGAAGAGTCCTCTCAACCAGCTGGACCTACAGAGAGATTAACCTGGAGAAGAGTCCTCTCAGCCAGCTGGACCTACAGAGAGATTAACCTGGAGAAGAGTCTCAACCAGCTGGACCTACAGAGAGATTAACCTGGAGAAGAGTCCCCTCAGCCAGCTGGACCTACAGAGAGATGAACCTGGAGAAAAGCCCTCTCAGCCAGCTGGACCTACAGAGAGATTAACCTGGAGAAGAGTCCTCTCAACCAGCTGGACCTACAGAGAGATTAACCTGGAGAAGAGTCCCCTCAGCCAGCTGGACCTACAGAGAGATGAACCTGGAGAAGAGTCCTCTCAACCAGCTGGTTCTACAGAGAGATGAACCTGTAGAAGAGTCCCCTCAGCCAGCTGGACCTACAGAGAGATTAACCTGGAGAAGAGTCCCCTCAGCCAGCTGGACCTTCAGAGAGATGAACCTGGAGAAGAGCCCCTCAGCCCACTGGTTCTGGGGCTCTGTTCACAAATCAATGAATCAAATGTATTTATAAAGCCCTTCTTACATCAGCTGATATCTCAAAGTGCTGTACAGAAACCCAGCCTAAAACCCCAAACAGCAAGCAATGCAGGTGTATAAGCACGGTGGCTAGGAAAAACTCCCTAGAAAGGCCAAAACCTAGGAAGAAACCTAGAGAGGCACCCGGCTATGAGGGGTGGCCAGTCCTCTCCTGGCTGTGCCGGGTGGAGATTATAACAGAACATGGCCAAGATGTTCAAATGTTCATAGATGACCAGCAGGGTCAAATAATAATAATAATCACAGTGGTTGTAGAGGGTGCAACAGGTCAGCACAAATACAACCCACAATGCCCCAGGACAGCAACACATTTAGACCCAAACAAATTAGAGAAAGCAAAAAAGATAACTATTTGACACATTGGAAAGAATTAACCAAAAAAGGAAATTTGGTTATTATTTGTCCCTAAACAGAGTACAAAATTAAGGAAATGTAAGAAAATTAAGGAAATCTTTGACTATGTGCCTCACTGCCCACAAACTGAGGTCGGAAACCGAGCTGCACTTCCTAACCCACATTAGAGATACATATTTCACACAAATCACAGACCCACAAAGATTTTTTATTTTTTTTAAATCAAACATTGATGAACTCCCATATCTATTAGGTGAAATACCACAGTGTGTAAATCACAGCAGCAAGATTTATGGCCCGTTTTGTCACGACTTCTAGCGAAGGTGGCTCCTCTCCCTGTTCGGGCGGCGCGCGGCGCTCGGCGCTCGGCGCTCGGCGCTCGGCGCTCGGCGGTCGTCGTCGCCGGTCTACTCGCTGCCACCGATCCCTTTTTTCCCTTTTCATTTGGTTTTGTCTGTTTTGTGTTTCACCTGTTTCTAGTTTGGGTTATTAGTGGGGTATTTAATCTCGCCCTACCAGTTTAGTTTCGTGCGGGATTCTTTGTTTACCTGTGGTTGGTTTGGGTTGCGTTTTTTTTTTTGAATGTTCTATTAGACAAGTGTATTTTTCTGGATTTTGTTTTCCGGATTATTTTAGTGGGCTGCTGTTGTGGTCTGTTGCCTGTTCTATTGGATGGAAAATAAATAAATAACTTAAATAAACGCCTTCTCTATATTATTACTCTCCTGCGCCTGACTTCACACCCACTCCTAGGGAGCATTGACACCATTGCCATGAGAACAGGGCATCCAGTGGAACACAAACAACACTGTAAACACCACCTATATCTGTTTGTTTATCTACCGACTATTCTCTACTACAACTATTTGCACATTTCTAAAACACTGATAATATAACACTTGAAATGTCTTATATCATTTTTAAACCTTTTTTGAGTGCAATATTTACTGTTAATTTCTATATTTTTTGTTGTTGATGTTTTGTGTCTTCTCTATTTTGTTA
>NW_021822572.1:7500-22654 GCF_901001165.1 Salmo trutta
CAAACTTGTACACATTGTAAATATAAAATATAAAACAGTATTCAGAACGTGACCTATCCCTTGCATCACATTTTCATACTGGGAAGACCTGACGTTCGCGATCTCCCCCTATCTGCAAGCGGGGGGCCAATCACAAACACGCCTTATTGTCATCGGAGTTGAACCAACCAATGAGAATGCTTGAACATTAATACACATTTCTTTAGAGGCAAGTGGAAACATAACCAACCTTTGTTACATTCTCCCCTGCTGAATTACACTTGCACACTATAAAGAAACAAAATGAGGTATGCAATACCTTGCAATACATGTCACCAAATATTCCAGTGCAAAGACTATTCTCTAAAGAGAATTATTGGAATTCAAAAATGGGGTCTCTTGATAGTTAAAAATAATAATAATACAGACTTGGATTCTAATCCTACACCTGACAGGTATTCTAATGAATTCTGTATGAAAAACCCCTCTGTGTCTGCATTAGTCTCTATGAGTCTCACTGGGGCGTTTCCTAACCCGACCAGACCCCTGACCTGACAGGTATTCTAATGAATTCTGTATGAAAAACCCCTCTGTGTCTGCATTAGTCTCTATGAGTCTCACTGGGGCGTTTCCTAACCCGACCAGCCCCCTGACCTGACAGGTATTCTAATGAATTCTGTATGAAAAACCCCTCTGTGTCTGCATTAGTCTCTATGAGTCCTCACTGGGGGCGTTTCCTAACCCGACCAGTCCCTGACCTGACAGGCCTAACAGCGTTATTACGTTTAACCTGTTCACCTACATATATATATGTTATCTATATAGATATATATATATGTGTTCTATATCTATGGACGCGACCCAGTCCATCGTTCTTTGTGTTCTGTATCTATGGACGCGACCCAGTCGTTCGTTCTTTGTGTTCTGTATCTATGGACCCAGTCCTTCGTTCTTTGTGTTCTGTATCTATGGACGCGACCCAGTCCTTCGTTCTTTGTGTTCTGTATCTATGGACGCGACCCAGTCCTTCGTTCTTTGTGTTCTGTATCTATGGACGCGACCCAGTCCTTCGTTCTTTGTGTTCTGTATCTATGGACGCGACCCAGTCCTTCGTTCTTTGTGTTCTGTATCTATGGACGCGACCCAGTCCTTCGTTCTTTGTGTTCTGTATCTATGGACGCGACCCAGTCCTTCATTCTTTGTGTTCTGTATCTATGGGTGCGACCCAGTCCTTCGTTCTTTGTGTTCTGTATCTATGGACCCAGTCCTTCGTTCTTTGTGTTCTGTATCTACGGACCCAGTCCTTCGTTCTTTGTGTTCTGTATCTACGGACCCAGTCCTTCGTTCTTTGTGTTCTGTATCTATAGACGCGACCCAGTCCTTCGTTCTTTGTGTTCTGTATCTATGGACGCGACCCAGTCGTTTGTTCTAAATGTTCCATCGCCGTACTGGCTGGCAGCGTCCTTATCCCCTTGCTTGCTAACTAGCCAACTACGGCTAATTTACAGTCGCGTCAAAAAATACCAGCCAGAATAACAGTAAAAAGTAGCTGCGTTTTGTTGAAGCTGTTTTTTCTAGTGACTTTTTATTTGGATGCAGCCGTAACACTGAGCTAATGAGGCGCGATTTCACCTGACATAGAACGTGTGTTCCCTCCTTAGGACACTGTTCACAACGAGCTGGTAATAATAATATAACAATAACACAGCAACAACAATATATAACTTCAAACTGAAGCTGGAAAGAAGCTGCAAACAAGATGCACTTCGTTTCGTTTGACCTTTTTCAATGTACATTTCTTTGTATATATATATATATATGTGTGTGTATGTGTGTGTGTGTGTGTGTGTGTGTGTGTGTGTGTGTGTGTGTGTGTGTGTATATGTATGTATATATATATATATATATATATATGTGTGTATATGTATTTATGAATATACACTGCTCAAAAAAATAAAGGGAACACTTAAACAACACAATGTAACTCCAAGTCAATCACACTTCTGTGAAATCAAACTGTCCACTTAGGAAGCAACACTGATTGACAATAAATTTCACATGCTGTTGTGCAAATGGAATAGACAACAGGTGGAAATTATAGGCAATTAGCAAGACACCCCCAATAAAGGAGTGGGTCTGCAGGTGGGGACCACAGACCACTTCTCAGTTCCTATGCTTCCTGGCTGATGTTTTGGTCACTTTGAATGCTGTCGGTGCTTTCACTCTAGTGGTAGCATGAGACGGAGTCTACAACCCACACAAGTGGCTCAGGTAGTGCAGCTCATCCAGGATGGCACATCAATGCGAGCTGTGGCAAGAAGGTTTGCTGTGTCTGTCAGCGTAGTGTCCAGAGCATGGAGGCGCTACCAGGAGACAGGCCAGTACATCAGGAGACGTGGAGGAGGCCGTAGGAGGGCAACAACCCAGCAGCAGGACCGCTACCCTCCGCCTTTGTGCAAGGAGGAGCAGGAGAAGCACTGCCAGAGCTCTGCAAAATGACCTCCAGCAGGTCACAAATGTGCATGTGTCTGCTCAAACGGTCAGAAACAGACTCCATGAGGGTGGTATGAGGGCCCGACGTCCACAGGTGGGGGTTGTGCTTACAGCCCAACACCGTGCAGGACGTTTGGCATTTGCCAGAGAACACCAAGATTGGCAAATTCGCCACTGGCGCCCTGTGCTCTTCACAGATGAAAGCAGGTTCACACTGAGCACGTGACAGACGTGACAGAGTCTGGAGACGCCGTGGAGAACGTTCTGCTGCCTGCAACATCCTCCAGCATGACCGGTTTGGCGGTGGGTCAGTCATGGTGTGGGGTGGCATTTCTTTGGGGGGCCGCACAGCCCTCCATGTGCTCGCCAGAGGTAGCCTGACTGCCATTAGGTACCGAGATGAGATCCTCAGACCCCTTGTGAGACCATATGCTGGTGCGGTTGGCCCTGGGTTCCTCCTCTTGCAAGACAATGCTAGACCTCATGTGGCTGGAGTGTGTCAGCAGTTCCTGCAAGAGGAAGGCATTGATGCTATGGACTGGCCCGCCTGTTCCCCAGACCTGAATCCAATTGAGCACATCTGGGACATCATGTCTCGCTCCATCCACCAACGCCACGTTGCACCACAGACTGTCCAGGAGTTGGTGGATGCTTTAGTCCAGGTCTGGGAGGAGATCCCTCAGGAGACCATCCACCACCTCATCAGGAGCATGCCCAGGCATTGTAGGGAGGTCATACAGGCACGTGGAGGCCACACACACTACTGAGCCTCATTTTGACTTGTTTTAAGGACATTACATCAAATTTGGATCAGCCTGTAGTGTGGTTTTCCACTTTCATTTTGAGTGTGACTCCAAATCCAGACCTCCATGGGTTGATAAATTGGATTTCCATTGATTATTTTGGTGTGATTTTGTTGTCAACACATTCAACTATGTAAAGAAAAAAGTATTTAATAAGATTATTTCTTTCATTCAGATCTAGGATGTGTTGTTTGTGTTCCCTTTATTTTTTTGAGCAGTATATGTATATAGATATGTGTATATATATATATATATATATATCTATATATATATAGATATATATCTCCATAAAAGTTATACCAGCTGATTTAATGATTTTGACTGGCTGAGAAACGCTACATGCCTCTCGTCCCGACCCCGAGTCCCGAGTCCCGACCCCGAGTACCGACCCCGAGTACCGACCCCGACCCCGACACAAACAATGTAGCAAATGTCGGAGAGACGGACAGCAAGGTTTATTACAAATCTCTGCTGTTGAAAACTAAATGTTAGTCTAAAAGAAATATGAGATAATGTCTAGATGCTTTTTATAGTGGAGATCAAGTTTATAAATTGCCTGGCAGGGCTGATTAGACAGTGGATTGTGCACAGTCAGATGGAACAGAGTAAATATTCATTTTAACACTATAGATTTAGCTGGTGGTAACTTGTGGAATAGACACCAGCTGGAATGCGGTTTTAACCAATCAGCATTCAGGATTTGACCCACCTGTTGTATACATTTCTCCAGCCCCATTCTTCAGTTTATTAGCAAAACGCTTTATTGTTTCAGCTGCAGATTCCTATCCAAGATTTAATCAGCAACTAAATGGCCACTCTGATGCAAGGAATGTCCAGAATATTTTGGTGTCTCATTCCCTATGCTGGTGAAGACAGTTATCCTCCATGTTGGATCTAATATCTCTAGTAATAAAACAGTTATCCTCCATGTTGGATCTAATATCTCTGGTAATAAAAGTTATCCTCCATGTTGGATCTAATATCTCTAGTAATAAAATAGTTATCCTCCATGTTGGATCTAATATCTCTAGTAATAAAACAGTTATCCTCCATGTTGGATCTAATATCTCTAGTAATAAAACAGTTATCCTCCATGTTGGATCTAATATCTCTAGTAATAAAACAGTTGTCCTCCATGTTGGATCTAATATCTCTAGTAGTAAAACAGTTATCCTCCATGTTGGATCTAATATCTCTAGTAGTAAAACAGTTATCCTCCATGTTGGATCTAATATCTCTAGTAATAAAACAGTTATCCTCCATGTTGGATCTAATATCTCTAGTAATAAAACATACTCGATGTTGGATCTAATATCTCTAGTAATAAAACAGTTATCCTCCATGTTGGATCTAATATCTCTGGTAATAAAACAGTTATACTCCATGTTGGATCTAATATCTCTAGTAATAAAACAGTTATCCTCCATGTTGGATCTAATATCTCTAGTAATAAAACATACTCCATGTTGGATCTAATATCTCTAGTAATAAAACAGTTATCCTCCATGTTGGATCTAATATCTCTAGTAATAAAACAGTTATCCTCCATGTTGGATCTAATATCTCTAGTAATAAAACAGTTATCCTCCATGTTGGATCTAATATCTCTAGTAATAAAACAGTTATCCTCCATGTTGGATCTAATATCTCTAGTAATAAAACAGTTGTCCTCCATGTTGGATCTAATATCTCTAGTAGTAAAACAGTTATCCTCCATGTTGGATCTAATATCTCTAGTAGTAAAACAGTTATCCTCCATGTTGGATCTAATATCTCTAGTAATAAAACAGTTATCCTCCATGTTGGATCTAATATCTCTAGTAATAAAACATACTCCATGTTGGATCTAATATCTCTAGTAATAAAACAGTTATCCTCCATGTTGGATCTAATATCTCTGGTAATAAAACAGTTATACTCCATGTTGGATCTAATATCTCTAGTAATAAAACAGTTATCCTCCATGTTGGATCTAATATCTCTAGTAATAAAACATACTCCATGTTGGATCTAATATCTCTAGTAATAAAACAGTTATCCTCCATGTTGGATCTAATATCTCTGGTAATAAAACAGTTATCCTCCATGTTGGATCTAATATCTCTAGTAATAAAACATACTCCATGTTGGATCTAATATCTCTGGTAATAAAACAGTTATCCTCCATGTTGGATCTAATATCTCTAGTAGTAAAACAGTTATCCTCCATGTTGGATCTAATATCTCTAGTAATAAAACAGTTATCCTCCATGTTGGATCTAATATCTCTAGTAGTAAAACAGTTATCCTCCATGTTGGATCTAATATCTCTAGTAGTAAACAGTTATCCTCCATGTTGGATCTAATATCTCTAGTAGTACAAACAGTTATCCTCCATGTTGGATCTAATATCTCTAGTAATAAAACAGTTATCCTCCATGTTGGATCTAATATCTCTAGTAGTAAAACAGTTATCCTCCATCTAATATCTCTAGTAGTAAAACAGTTATCCTCCATGTTGGATCTAATATCTCTAGTAATAAAACAGTTATCCTCCATGTTGGATCTAATATCTCTAGTAATAAAACAGTTATCCTCCATGTTGGATCTAATATCTCTAGTAGTAAAACAGTATCCTCCATGTTGGATCATCATCATCAGGATTATGTTGACAATTAGATACTGTACGACTGTGGAGTTTAACAGCGGTGCGTGAAGACTCCATCTTTCATGTTTTTTTTCTTCAGAGATGTTAAGATAACGAGAGAGATGCCTTATTAAGATAACGAGAGAGATGCCTTATTAAGATAACGAGAGAGATGCCTTAATAAGATAACGAGAGAGATGCCTTATTAAGATAACGATAGAGATGCCTTATTAAGATAACGAGAGAGATGCCTTATTAAGATAACGAGAGAGATGCCTTATTAAGATAACGAGAGAGAAGCCTTATTAAGATAACGAGAGAGATGCCTTATTAAGATAACGAGAGAGATGCCTTATTAAGATAACGAGAGAGATGCCTTATTAAGATAACGAGAGAGAAGCCTTATTAAGATAACGAGAGAGATGCCTTATTAAGATAACGAGAGAGTTGCCTTATTAAGATAACGAGAGAGATGCCTTATTAAGATAACGAGAGAGATGCCTTATTAAGATAACGAGAGAGATGCCTTATTAAGATAACGAGAGAGAAGCCTTATTAAGATAACGAGAGAGATGCCTTATTAAGATAACGAGAGAGATGCCTTATTAAGATAACGAGAGAGATGCCTTATTAAGATAACGAGAGAGATGCCTTATTAAGATAACGAGAGAGATGCCTTATTAAGATAACGAGAGACTGAGATCGCAATAGAAGGTCATGAGTTAACCATCTGTCTTGACTTTGTCGTTCACACAGGAGAGACACGTGACTATCGTGAATCCTCTGGGGAACCTCAACAACCTCATGATGCTGACGAGGCAGAGAAGAGTCTCTCCAGATCAAAACGCCTCAAGAAAAAACAGTGGAGACCCACAAGGAAACGAATTCACTTCTGTTCTGACTGCGGGAAAGGTTACAAATATTCATCAGCTCTTAAAAAACACCAGAGATTCCACACCGGAGAGAAACTATACCACTGCTCAGACTGTGGGAGGAGGTTTACTTCCTCAGTCGGAATGCAATTACATCAGAGAACCCACACTGGAGAGAAACCATACCACTGCTCAGAATGCGGGATGGGTTTTACTACCTCATGTAGACTGATATCACACCAGAGAATACACACTGGAGAGAAACCGTATCACTGCTCTGACTGTGGGATGAGTTTTACTACCTCAGGTGGAATGATATCACACCAGAGAGTACACAATGAGAAGAGTTTTGCTGCCCGGGCAGCCCTGGCTACACACAAACGAATCCACACTAAGGAGAAACCGTTTCACTGCTCCGACTGTGGAATGAGCTATATTACCTTCAGCGGCCTGAAAACACACCAGTCTAAACATACCGGAGAGAAACCGTATAGCTGTGATGTATGTGGGGATAGTTTTTCTCTCTCCACAACTCTATCTATACATAAACGAACACACACAGGTGAGAAACCGTACCACTGCCCTGACTGTGGAATTAGCTTTTCTGCTTCAAGTGGCCTGAGAAGACACCAGAG
Source organism: Salmo trutta (assembly GCF_901001165.1). Taxonomy (NCBI): domain Eukaryota; kingdom Metazoa; phylum Chordata; class Actinopteri; order Salmoniformes; family Salmonidae; genus Salmo; species Salmo trutta. The sequence goes on from NW_021822572.1 coordinate 14,909, forward strand.
AAAACATACAGGAGAGAAACCTTACAGCTGTGATCAGTGTGGGAAGGGTTTTCTTCGATCAGACTCCCTGGCAAAACACAAGGCAAGAGTCACAGAGTGTGGAATGACATCTGTGGATTAGGTGAAAGAGGGGGTTGAGGTCAGGAGGTCAGGAGGTCAGGTCAGATCCCCTGAAGGGAGTAATAAGGGTTTAGTATCCTGTTACCCTCTTCCTGTTGAACCAGAAGATGTAAGGATTGGAGAGAAGGAGAAGTGTCCAAAGTGGGGTGTATATATTCTTGTGATGGTGAGAACATGTTTTGTCCTGAATTTACAGCTGTAACGACCCTTTGGGAATAATTAAAACTTTGTTAAGCTTCTCTAGTGTCTGTGAGTTATTTGCTCTGAAACAATTTGAACCTAACAGCTGGTTTGAATATTACAGTCCATCAATGATTCCCAGACAAATTTACTGAGCTTGAGCACATTGTCACAAAACAATGAATATCTATGTACAAGGTTGGTAGAATCTTATTCAAAACCCAACCAACAAACCAAAAGAGACCCAGAAAACCTAAGCTTATGCATTTTACATTTTAGTCATTTAGCAGACGCTCTTATCCAGAGCGACTTACAGTAGTAAATACATTTCATAATTTTTTTTTTTTTTCGTACTGGTCCCCCGTGGGAATCGAACCCACAACCCTGGCGTTGCAAACACCATGCTCTGGCATGGTTCGCTTATGCCAGTGGCTATTAAGAATGATGCAGTGACCAAAAGATTATCAGAGGGATTTTCAGATTGAACTGATGGTGAGTCCATTTCGACAACAGCTGAGAAGTGATGCGATTCGTAGCTGGGTAAGTTAGCTAGCTAGCCTAGCTGGGTTAGTTAGCTTGCTAGCCTAGGCTGGGTAGGTTAGCTTGCTAGCCTAGGCTGGGTAGGTTAGCTTGCTAGCCTAGCCGGGGTAGGTTAGCTTGCTAGCCTGGGTTGGTTAGCTAGCTAGCCTAGCTGGGTAGGTTAGCTTGCTAGCCTGGGTAGGTTAGCTTGCTAGCCTGGGTAGGTTAGCTAGCTAGCCTAGCTGGGTTGGTTAGCTTGCTAGCCTAGCTGGGTAGGTTAGCTTGCTAGCCTAGCCGGGGTAGGTTAGCTTGCTAGCCTAGCCGGGTAGGTTAGCTTGCTAGCCATCAGTTAAATCATATAGATTTTTACACGTTGTCAATCAATTTCCCTTACGCCACAGTACTGGTAGTCACTGCTAGACTGGTAGCTACCTTCAGCCGAGTAAACATGTTTGTTCATTCTATCTTTGACTGACGTAAGTTAACGTAAGCTAACTAATGTAGCCATCTATTCCACCCTTGTCTGGAAAACACTCCGTTACTAAAAGATAATTGTCTTTATAGCCTCCTCACACTGTGTGTGGTGGTTCTGACTTATACACTTGAAACATCCTTAATCGTATCACAGAGGGAGAGAGAGAGAGGAACGCAGGACGTATCACAGAGGGAGAGAGAGGAACGCAGGACGTATCACAGAGGGAGAGAGAGAGAGGAACGCAGGACGTATCACAGAGGGAGAGAGAGGAACGCAGGATGTATCACAGGGAGAGAGAGAGAGAGGAAACGCAGGATGTATCACAGAGAGAGAGAGAGAGAGAGGAACGCAGACGTATCACAGGAGAGAGAGAGAGAGGAACGCAGGATGTATCACAGTGAGAGAGAGAGAGAGAGGAACGCAGGATGTATCACAGGGAGAGAGAGAGAGAGGAACGCAGGATGTTATCACAGCAGGGAGAGTAGGAAGGAGAGAGGAACGCCAGAAAAGATGTATCACAAGTGAGAGAGAGAGAGGAACCGCAGGATGTATCACAGAGAGAGAGAGGAATGCAGGATGTATCACAGGTCAGGGAGAGAGAGAGAGAGGAACGCAGGAGCGTATCACATGGAGAGAGAGAGAGAGAGGAACGCAGGATGTATCACAGGGAGAGAGAGAGAGGAATGCAGGATGTATCACAAGGGAGAGAGAGAGAGAGGAATGCAGGATGTATCACAGGGAGAGAGAGAGAGAGAGGAACGCAGGACGTATCACAGAGAGAGAGAGAGAGAGGAACGCAGGATGTATCACAGGGAGAGAGAGGAACGCAGGATGTATCACAGGGAGAGAGAGAGAGAGAGAGAGAGGAACGCAGGATGTATCACGAGAGAGAGAGAGAGAGAGGAACGCAGGATGTATACAGAGGAGGAGAGAGAGGAGAGAGAGAGAGAGAGGAACGCGCAGGATGTATCACAGGGAGGAGAGAGAGAGAGAGAGAGAGAGGAACGCGGCAGGATGTATCACAGGGAGAGAGAGAGAGAGGAACGCAGGATGTATCACAGGGAGAGAGAGAGAGGAACGCAGGATGTATCACAGGGAGAGAGAGAGAGAGGAACGCAGGATGTATCACAGAGAGAGAGAGAGGAACGCAGGATGTATCACAGAGGGAGAGGAGAGAGGAACGCAGGATGTATCACAGAGAGAGAGAGAGGAACGCAGGATGTATCACAGGGAGGAGAGAGAGAGGAACGCAGGATGTATCCCAGGGAGAGAGAGAGAGAGAGAGGAACGCAGATGTATCACAGGGAGAGAGAGAGAGGAACGCAGGATGTATCACAGGGAGGGAGAGAGAGAGAGAGAGGAACGCAGGATGTATCACACAGAGAGAGAGAGAGAGGAACGCAGGATGTATCACAGAGAGAGAGAGAGAGAGAGGAGAGAGAGAGGAAGCAGGATGTTCACAGGGAGAGAGAGAAGAGAGAGAGAGGAGAGAGAACGCAGGATGTATCACAGGGAGAGAGAGAGAGAGAGGAGAGAGAGAGAGGAACGCAGGATGTTATCACAGAGGGAGAGGAGAGAGAGAGAGGAACGCGCAGGATGTTATCACAGGGAGAGAGAGAGGAGGAACGCAGGATGTATCACAGAGAGAGAGAGAGAGGAACGCAGGATGTATCACAGAGAGCGAGGAGAGAGCGAGGAGAGAGGAGAGGAGAGAGGAATGCAGGATGTATCACAGAGAGAGAGAGAGAGAGGAACGCAGGATGTTTCACAGGGAGAGAGAGGAGAGAGAGAGGTACGCAGGATGTATCACAGAGAGAGAGAGAGAGAGGTACGCAGGATGTATCACAGAGAGAGAGAGAGGAACGCAGGATATATCACAGGGAGAGAGAGAGAGGAACGCAGGATGTATCACAGAGAGAGAGAGGAACGCAGGATGTATCACAGAGAGAGAGAGAGGAACGCAGGATGTATACAGGGAGAGAGAGAGAGGAACGCAGGATGTATCACAGAGAGAGAGAGAGGAACGCAGGATGTATCACAGAGAGAGAGAGAGAGAGAGAGGAACGCAGGATGTATCACAGGGAGAGAGAGGAGGAGGAACGCAGGATGTATCACAGAGAGAGAGAGAGGAACGAGGATGTATCACAGGGAGAGAGAGAGAGGAACGCAGGATGTATCACAGGGAGAGAGAGAGAGAGAGAGGAACGCAGGATGTATCACAGGGAGAGAGAGAGAGAGAGAGGAACGCAGGATGTATCACAGGGAGAGAGAGAGAGAGAGGAACGCAGGATGTATCACAGGGAGAGAGAGAGAGAGGAACGCAGGATGTATCACAGGGAGAGAGAGAGAGGAACGCAGGATGTATCACAGGGAGAGAGAGAGAGAGAGAGGAACGCAGGATGTATCACAGAGAGAGAGAGAGAGAGAGAGGAACGCAGGATGTATCACACAGAGAGAGAGAGAGAGAGAGGAACGCAGGATGTATCACACAGGAGAGAGAGAGAGAGAGAGAGAGAGAGAGAGAGAGAGAGAGAGAGAGAGAGGAACGCAGGATGTTTCACAGGGAGAGAGAGAGAGAAGAACGCAGGATGTATCACAGGGAGAGAGAGAGGAACGCAGGATGTTTCACAGGGAGAGAGAGAGAGGAACGCAGGATGTATCACAGGGAGAGAGAGAGAGAGAGAGGAACGCAGGATGTATCACAGAGAGAGAGAGAGAGAGGAACGCAGGATGTATCACAGAGAGAGAGAGAGAGAGGAACGCAGGATGTTTCACAGGGAGAGAGAGAGAGAGAGAGGAACGCAGGATGTATCACAGAGAGAGAGAGAGGAACGCAGGATGTATCACAGAGAGAGAGAGAGAGAGAGAGAGAGAGAGAGAGAGGGAGAGAGAGAGAGGAACGCAGGATGTATCACAGGGAGAGAGAGAGAGAGAGAGAGGAACGCAGGATGTATCACAGGGAGAGAGAGAGAGAGAGAGGAACGCAGGATGTATCACAGGGAGAGAGAGAGAGAGAGGAACGCAGGACGTATCACAGGGAGAGAGAGAGAGGAACGCAGGACGTATCACAGAGGGAGAGAGAGAGAGAGAGGAACGCAGGATGTATCACAGAGAGAGAGAGAGAGAGGAACGCAGGATGTATCACAGAGAGAGAGAGAGGAACGCAGGATGTATCACAGGGAGAGAGAGAGAGGAACGCAGGATGTATCACAGAGAGAGAGAGAGGAACGCAGGATGTATCACGGAGAGAGAGAGAGAGAGAGAGAGAGGAACGCAGGATGTATCACAGGGAGAGAGACAGAGAGAGAGGAACGCAGGAAGCGTCACAGAGGGAGATTAGATTAGGGTTGGAGTGAAAACATACAGGAAGGTATCTCTCCAGGAACAGGGTTGCAAGAGCCCTGATTTAGAACCACCATAACATAAATTAGATATGTTCTAGAACCACGGTAACATAAATATGGATATGTTCTAGAACCACCATAACATAAATATGGATATGTTCTAGAACCACCATAACGTAAATAGGGATATGTTCTAGAACCACAGTAACATAAATATAGATATGTTCTAGAACCACAGTAACATAAATGTGGATATGTTCTAGAACCACAGTAACAGAAATATAGATATGTTCTAGAACCACAGTAACAGAAATATAGATATGTTCTAGAACCACAGTAACATAAATGTGGATATGTTCTAGAACCACCGTAACATAAATATGGATATGTTCTAGAACCACCGTAACATAAATATAGATATGTTCTAGAACCACAGTAACAAAAATTTGGATATGTTCTAGAACCACCGTAACATAAATATGGATATGTTCTAGAACCACCGTAACATAAATATAGATATGTTCTAGAACCACCGTAACATAAATGTGGATATGTTCTAGAACCACCGTAACATAAATGTGGATATGTTCTAGAACCACCATAACATAAATATAGATATGTTCTAGAACCACAGTAACATAAATATAGATATGTTCTAGAACCACAGTAACATAAATATGGATATGTTCTAGAACCACCGTAACATAAATATAGATATGTTCTACAACCACCGTAACAGAAAAATAGATATGTTCTAGAACCACAGTAACATAAATATAGATGTGTTCTAGAACCACCGTAACATAAATATGGATATGTTCTAGAACCACAGTAACATAAATGTGGATATGTTCTAGAACCACAGTAACAGAAATATAGATATGTTCTAGAACCACAGTAACATAAATGTGGATATGTTCTAGAACCACCGTAACATAAATATGGATATGTTCTAGAACCACCGTAACTTAAATATAGATATGTTCTAGAACCACAGTAACAAAAATTTGGATATGTTCTAGAACCACCGTAACATAAATATAGATATGTTCTAGAACCACTAACATAAATATAGATATGTTCTAGAACCACCGTAACATAAATATAGATATGTTCTAGAACCACCGTAACATAAATATGGATATGTTCTAGAACCACAGTAACATAAATATGGATATGTTCTAGAACCACAGTAACATAAATATAGATATGTTCTAGAACCACTAACATAAATATAGATATGTTCTAGAACCACCGTAACATAAATATAGATATGTTCTAGAACCACAGTAACATAAATATAGATATGTTCTAGAACCACAGTAACATAAATGTAGATATGTTCTAGAACCACATTAACATAAATATAGATATGTTCTAGAACCACAGTAACATAAATGTGGATATGTTCTAGAACCACCGTAACATAAATATGGATATGTTCTAGAACCACCGTAACATAAATATGGATAGTGTTCTAGAACCACAGTAACAAAAATTTGGATATGTTCTAGAACCACCGTAACATACATATAGATATGTTCTAGAACCACTACATAATATAGATATGTTCTAGAACCACCGTAACATAAATATAGACTATGTTCTAGAACCACCGTAAACATAAATATGGATATGTTCTAGAACCACAGTAACATAAATATGGATATGTTCTAGAAACCACAGTAAACATAAATATAGATATGTTCTAGAAACCACTAACATAAATATAGATAGTTCTAGACCCACCGTAACATAAATATAGATATGTTCTAAGAACCACAGTAACATAAATATAGATATGTTCTAGAACCACAGTAACATAAATGTAGATATGTTCTAGAACCACATTAACATAATGTGGATATGTTTTAGAACCACTGTACCATAAATATGGATAAGTTTTATCCATGCTGCCTTTCTTGATTCACAGAAGATATTTATATCAGCTGTACAGGGCTCTGTAGCATCAAACAGATGCTAGACGTTCACATATCCAAAGAAGGTTTGTTTATTTGTCAATTCTAAATACAGTGGAGTGTACACTATTTTAAGCTAACTCAGAAGAACGGTGTATTCACAAGAATGTTATATGGTAAAAGTAACATACCCCCCCAAAAAATATTAATGAACAATGTAGTTCAGTTCAGAGTGCTGAGTGCGTCTCAGGTGTAGAGACCTGTAGCTACAGAATCACATTATCTGGAGAAACAATCGGTGGTTAAATCACGTATCTGGAGTAACAATCTGTGGTTAAAATCACATTATCTGGAGGTAACAATCTGTGGTTAAATCACATTATCTGGAGTAACAATCTGTGGTTAAATCAGATTATCTGGAGTAACAATCTGGTTAAATCACATTATCTGGAGTAACAATCTGTGGTTAAATCACATTATCTGAGTAACAATCTGTGGTTAAATCACATTATCTGGGTAACAATCTGTGTTAAAGTCACATTATCTGAGTAACAATCTGATGGTTAAATCACATTATCTGGCAGTAACATCTGTGGTTAAATCACATTAATCTGGAGAAACAATCTGTGGTTAAATCACATTATCTGGAGTAACAATCTGTGGTTAAATCACATTATCTGGAGTAACAATCTGTGGTTAATCAGATATCTGGAGTAACCAATCTGTGGTTGGAAAATCACATTATCTGGAGTAAAAATCTGTGGTTAAATCACATTATCTGGGGTAACATCTGTGGTTAAATCACATTACTGGAGTAACAATCGGTGGGTTAAATCACATTATCTGGAGTAACAATCTGTGGTTAAATCAAATCAAATCAATCAAAATTTATTTATATAGCCCTTCCGTACATCAGCTGAAATCTCAAGTGCTGTACAGAACCCAGCCTAAAAACCCCAAACAGCAAGCAATGCATGTGAAAGAAGCACGGTGGCTGGGAAAAACCATCCCTAGGAAAAACTCCTGAGAAAGGCCAAAAACCTAGGAAGAAACCTAGAGAGGAACCAGGCTATGAGGGGTGGCCAGTCCTCTTCTGGCTGTGCCGGGTGGATATTATAACAGAACATGGTCAAGATGTTAAAATGTTCGTAAATGACCAGCATGGTCAAATAATAATAATCATAGTAGT
>NW_021822573.1:0-22688 GCF_901001165.1 Salmo trutta
CCTCTCCCCATCCCAGTCCCCTTCTCTCTCTCCTTCCCCCTCCCCTCCCCACCTCTCCCCATCCCAGTCCCCTTCTCTCTCCCCTTCCCCCTCCCCACCTCTCCCCATCCCAGTCCCTCTTCTCTCTCCCCTTCCCCCTCCCCACCTCTCCCTACCAGTCTCCTCTTCTCTCTCTCCTTCCCCCTCCCCACCTCCCCATCCCAGTCCCCCTTCTCTCTCCTCCCCCTCCCCACCTCTCCCCATCCCAGTCCCTCTTCTCTCTCCCCTTCCCCCTCCCCACCTCTCCCCATCCCAGTCCCCCTTCTCTCTCCCCTTCCCCCTCCCCACCTCTCCCCATCCCAGTCCCTCTTCTCTCTCCCCTTCCCCCTCCCACCTCTCCCCATCCCAGTCCCCCTCTCTCTCTCCTTCCCCTCCCCTCCCCACCTCTCCCCATCCCAGTCCCCCTTCTCTCTCCCCTTCCCCCTCCCCACCTCTCCCCATCCCAGTCCCTCTTCTCTCTCCCCTTCCCCCTCCCCACCTCTCCCTACCAGTCTCCTCTTCTCTCTCTCCTTCCCCCTCCCCACCTCCCCATCCCAGTCCCTCTTCTCTCTCCCCTTCCCCCTCCCCACCTCTCCCCATCCCAGTCCCCCTTCTCTCTCCCCTTCCCCCTCCCCACCTCTCCCTACCAGTCTCCTCTTCTATAGACTGCCGTGGAGGAATCATAATGAAAAATCACCTTTGACCACAAAGGGACAGTAACACATGTGTTATATTTAACCGCTTGCGAGCTACGGTAAATACAGCTGTATTGGGGCGTCTGGTGTCTTTGTCTTTCTGATATAGCTAAATGTAAGTTTGGAGCACTGCCCACACATCTCTCTCTCTCTCTGAGCTTCTCTCAGTTGTTACAGCTGAGGGAAAAAAAGAGCTAAAAAAAAGAAAGAGAAAGGGAGGGAAAAAAACACGTGTTGTCTGCTGCAGCAGAGAGGAGACTTCCAACCCAGGGCTCTCTCTCATTGGTAGGTTGCTACTGAGTCCATGTTTGTCTATTCAGCAGCATGGGTGTTTGTGTTGCATGTGTGTGTGTTGGGGGGGGGGGGGGGGGTCTGTCAATATGTGTGTGTGTGTGTGTGTGTGCTACACTATTAGTAGTCAAGCATCAACGTGCTGTAATGCTACATACACCATGAATCAGGCTATAGTGCTTTGCTACAGTCATGTAGGATATGGTAGCACAAGGTTTCTACAGATTAAAAGCCACTGCATGGGTTTTGCACTGAGCTGTTCTATTGTGTTAATGGGAGGTATGGATACAGCAGCTATATTTGGGACCAGGGGGATTTGCTAAGCTTGTGTGTTTCAGCCAGAGCTCAGTATTATTAGTGCACAAAGACAGAGAGCGCGCACACACACACACACACACACACACACACACACACACACACACACACACACACACACACACACACACACACACACAGCTGTGGGAGTCTAACGTGACAGAGTCCGGCTCTGCCTGCTACATCAGAACACAGGGGTCCAGAACACCCACTCTCTGCATGGCGTATCCATCTCTCCTCAGCAGCACCACACCACAATGAGGCCACGCAGGCTGTTGGGGAGGAGAGCAGCTGGATGGTGTGTGTGTGTGTGTGTGGGGGAGGGAATGCAGAAGGAGTCATTAGAAAGGTGGAGAGAGGCACACACACAGGCCAGGAGGACGGTTAGTTAGGAGAGCGTGCTGGAGAATGGTGTTGTCCACACCCTCAGGCCGCCCCAGATAGAGACAATTAAAACCTCTGTCACACACACACACACACACCTATTTCCCATGAATATTTCCACAAACAAATCCTTGCATCCATTTCCCCACATACTTATAGTACACATATTAGTGCACCAATTAATGTCTATCCAAAGGCAAACCCCTGGCAACCTAGAGGAGACCTTAAATAAGTCCTAATTAGCATTGGAGTGTGCAGTTCATAGACATTGACACTGATGCATACATACATCTTTACATTACAATACCATGTCAGCTATATTGACTCTATACATGGTGTAGCCATATTGTCTGTTCTAGTCATTCTAATTCTATGCTGTTTACATTGTTGATAAGTTGATGTTTTGAGATAGCCCTCCCTCCCCTCCCCTGGCTGGCCTTAGCCATGCCCCTGCTGTTATTTGCATTGGAGCTATAGAGTGTGCCAATCTACATTATTAACCCTACTTCCACATTGCATCAACATACTTTACTTTGCTAAGTCTATATCCATGATAAAGGTTTGAGATCTCCATCCCTGGTCTGAACGGGGGCCACTGAGTGATGGAAGAGGAGAAGGATGAGGAGGATGAAGGTCTCATCTCATTCCCCCCATGGCTGTGGAGGAGGGATGGATGAAGGGTTGACCCCTGTGGAGGAGGGATGGATGGAGGAGGGATGGATGGAGGAGGGATGGATGGAGGAGGGATGGATGGATGGATGGAGGAGGGATGGATGAAGGGTTGACCCCTGTGGAGGAGGGATGGATGGAGGAGGGATGGATGGAGGAGGGATGGATGGATGGAGGAGGGATGGATGGAGGAGGGATGGATGGATGGAGGAGGGATGGATGGAGGAGGGATGGATGGAGGAGGGACTGTGTGGTCAGTGTGGTGTTATGGTAGAGGTTGGTAAGGATAGCAAGAAGATGTGGGGGTTTATTTGTGGATGCTGTTGGTTTTGGTGATATCTGTGTTTGGTGTTAAACGTGCCTAACGTTTGCCATTTGTATTTAGTAGGGTTCCCCAGCAGCTACTCTTCCTGGGTGGGTGGGGGGGTCATAGAGTAAAGATATTTTGGACCTAGGTTTAGAACTACCTGTTCCTCTTTTCCTATGCATGGCTTAGTCACGGTTTATTAACAGCCGCTAAATGGAACAGAAACAGCGGAAAACCACAACTTAGACTTGTGGGTGGGTTGCATTTCTGCGTCGCCAACATCAGCACATCCACATAGCACGGTTTACATGATGCCTTATGAATGCTTATCAACGTGGTGAAAGTCCCTTTCTGACAGTGCATTTAGCGCAGCGAGAGAGGGAGAAATAGAACGCAGGGTTGTACCGCGCTGATTTGTGACTGACGCGGTTTCAGCACCGCGGACAGTACTGAAAGTAGTCGAGCCCTCTCTAGCTCTCCCTCTCTAGCTCTCCCTCTCTAGCTCTCCCTCTCTAGCTCTCCCTCTCTAGCTCTCCCTCTCTAGCTCTCCCTCTCTAGCTCTCCCTCCCTCTCCGTCTCTAGCTCTCCCTCTCTAGCTCTCCCTCTCTAGCTCTCCCTCTCTAGCTCTCCCTCTCTAGCTCTCCCTCCCTCTCCGTCTCTAGCTCTCCCTCTCTAGCTCTCCCTCTCTAGCTCTCCCTCCCTAGCTCTCCCTCTCTAGCTCTCCCTCTCTAGCTCTCCCTCTCTAGCTCTCCCTCCCTAGCTCTCCCTCTCTAGCTCTCCCTCTCTAGCTCTCCCTCCCTCTCCGTCTCTAGCTCTACTGCGTGAGAAGAGGCGGGGGGGCAGCGGGGTTTCCCTAGCAGATTCCAGGATCTACAGTGATTCCTCCATTGCTACACATTACCACCTTCCAACCGGATTTTCCATAACGGAGAATGTCATAGGCGATCACGAATAGTCTACCCCGCGATCGTGAAAAATGTTATCATCCAGCCCCTTCCATCAACCGCATCGGTATAGCACAGCCAAGCCTGTATTAACATCGCTGGTTAGATTTCATTTGCTTTCTTCTCATGACACCTCACGACTGTATTCTCCTTCACTCAACGCTCCGAATAAGAAGCATGACAAAGCAAACATACATAAAACACATAGAAGAGAAATATCAATTTTCTATTTATTGTGTAGCCTATAACGTTAGTTTCAAGCCTATATAGTTATTTTTTGATGGTCGGTAAGCCGACCGTCAGCTTCAAAGGATGTCTGCATTTAACGGAATGTCATGCACCGTAGATTCGACTTGTATTCTGCCCACGAAACCAGCAGAGCCTGTCACGTTAAACAACTGCTGCAATTGGCGCTGTCATTCCCAAATCAGTCAGATATCATTCATTGTGCCTGCATTGCCATGCATTTCGCAGTTAACACGGGCATTTTGTACTCTTTAATAGGCCTACATACACTGATCCTCAGCAACTGTCATGGGATACATTTTAAGAAACCCTGTGGTCAGCCGTATGTCAATAACGAAATCCATACCGCGCGAGCTGGGCACACAATCAGCTGTAATTTCCAGGTTTACAAGCAGATATGGGCTATGAATAATTCAACATACAAAACTGAGCCCTTCACCGGGAAAAACCGCCTAGCAAATACCATGACAACGAAAGAAACCCCGAACAGGTTTGTATGAATGTAGCCAACATTGTCATCTAGCGTCGCATTGAAGGATGTGTTAAATCAATTGGTCCGGAAGGAAAATAAGAGGGCTTCTAAACAACATCGCCCCGCAAGCCACGGAGAGCTGCAACACCGCGGAGAGCTGCAACTCCAGCGACAGATGGAGAGAGGGAGCCACCACGCAAAAGCAACTGACATGTAGCTTAGCCTACGTGACGCCCGGGAGAGGCACCCCAACGGACAAACAATGGAAATTAATTCACACACATAGCCGCGGAGAAATATTAATCACTCAATGCAATTCTGCATTTACCTGTCAAGACTCCGACCCGGATTTGGTGGTCGTGGTTTGTTAAAATCATCCCGTCTGACGCCATGTTCAGCAGCGCTGTCGCCCGCACTGAGAACTCACGGCAGGGCCAAGAGCCGATCGCATCGAACTTCGAGGGAGGGGAGGAGGGAGGAGAGGGGAGAAGGAGGAGGCAGGGAGAAAATGAAGAAGTGCAGAGCTAGGCGAGAGAAGTGGAGAGCCGAGCGACCAGGACACCTACAGATAGCTTGCTGTGCGCTGAAGAATGCGGGGGCCGTTAAAACCGCACACATCACTCAGTTGGCCGCTTGCCACGGTAGTAGTGTGTATTCAGAATGATTTCTTATGGAGACCACTATTGATTTCTCTCTGAAGACTTTCAGAGAAACAGACAGGCATTGCGTCTGTAATACCACTCCATTTTCCCGACATCATATGTTTGATGTCACATAGATCAAAGTCTAGGGTCAATTTTCTCATTAGAAATACTTTATTGTCCCACTTCACCTGCAAATTGTTGTGAAGTCAACAATAAGACTGTAGAGGCTTATAGATAACACACTTTGATTTCACCATTTTGTGACAATAGCCTCATATTAGACCTACTATATGCCCTTGGAAAATGTATTTCGGGAGATTCCAAACTCTTGGTGAAAATCTAGTCATCCTATGCCGTTTGTGTGCTATACAGTATATATTCTAGAATCGATTAAGAGAGATTATGAACAAGTAAAACAACATATTTCAATGTACTTTAGAATATCTAATATCTGGGGATCCCGAGTGGCACAGTCCCTGGTTCAAATCCAGGCTGTATCACATCTGGCCATGATAGGGAGTCCCATAGAGCGGTGCACAGGTTTGGCTGGGGTAGGCTGTCATTGTAAATAAGAATTGGTTCTTAACTGACTTGCCTAGTTAAATAAAGGTTATATAAAAAAAATCAAGGAAGGAAATTTAAATTGATTAAATGTTTATTGCCGAAAAGGTCCCTGTTCCGCTATTCAAACACCATCTAGGGGAAGTGGTCTGTATTGTAGATCTGAGTTTGATGATTTTCATTGGGTCATCCCATCTACGAAACCTGACCACACACACTACAATGATGTCACACTAAACAAAACCATTTACATTACATACAGCAGGAAGTCACTTTTGGATATCAGAGCGGCGGTAACTCATCAGGATTACGACCAGGAATACGACTTTCCCGAATTGTGTCCTTTGTTCGTACCCCCCAGGGCAATTTTACTTATTCCAGAGACTGCTCCAAAACACAGCCGGCGCAGAAAAGGTATTCGGAGTGGACTTCTAGTCCGACTCAGGAGGCGTGCACACCATCCACCGCTTTCGAGTATATTACTCGCTAATGTGCAGTCTCTGGCTAATAAAGTATACAAGCTGAGGGCGAGAATCTCCTTCCAGCGAGACATCAGGGATTGTAACATACTCTGTTTCACGGAAACATGGCTCTCTTGGGATATACTGTCCCCGTCCATACAGCCAGCTGGGTTCTCAGTTCATCGCGCAGAACTCTCCGGGAAGAAGAAAGGCGGGGGTGTATGTTCCATGATTAACTGCCTCAACTTCGCTGATCCTCAACACAGGGGCCCCACAAGGGTACATGCTCAGCCCCCTCCTGTACTCTCTGTTCACTCATGACTGTGTGGCTACACACGCCTCCAACTCAATCATCAAGTTTGCAGACCACACAACAGTAGTAGTCCTGATTACCAACAGTGACGAGACAGCCTACTGGGAGGAGGTGAGGGCCCTGGGAGAGTGGTGCCAGGAAAATAACCTCTCACTTAACGTCAACAAAACAAAGGAGCTGATCGTGGAATTCAGGAAACAGCAGAGGGAACACGACGGGACCACAGTGGATAAGGTGGAAAGTTTCAAGTTCCTTGGCGTACACATCACTGACAATCTGAAATGGTCTACCCACACAGACTGTGTAGTGAAGAAGGTGCAACAGTGCACCTCAGGAGGAATTTGGATTCACCCCTAAAACCCTCACAAACCTTTACAGATGCACAATTGAGAGCATCCTGTCGGGATGTATCACCACCTGGTACGGCAACTGCACCGCCCACAACCACAGGGATCTCCAGTGGGTGGTACGGTCTGCACAACGCATCACAGGGGCAAACTACCGGCCCTCCAGGACACCTTCAGCTCCCAATGTCACAGGAAGGCCAAAAAGATCATCAAGGACAACAACCACCCGAGCCACTGCCTGTTCACCCCGCTATCATCCAGAAGGCAAGGTCAGTACAGGTGCATCAAAGCTGGGACCGAGAGACTGAAAAACAGCTTCTATCTCAAGGCCTTCAGACTGTTAAATAGCATCACTAGCTGGCTTCCACCCTGTTATGTAACCCTGCACCTTATATACATACTGGCCACTTTAATAATGGAACACTAGTCACTTTAATAATGTTTAAATTATGTTTACATACTGCTTTACTCATCTCATATGTACATACACCTTAGCCAAATACATTTAAACTCAGTTTTTCACAATTCCTGACATTTAATCCCAGTAAAAATTCCCTGTCATAGGTAAATTAGGATCACCACTTTATTTTAAGAATGTGACATGTTAGAATATTAGTAGAGAGAATGATTTATTTAAGCTTTTATTTCTTTCATCACATTCCCAGTGGGTCAGAAGTTTACATACACTCAATTCGTATTTGGTAGCATTGCCTTTAAATTGTTTAACTTGGGTCAAACGTTTCGGGTAGCCTTACACAAGCTTCTCACAATAAGTTGGGTGAATTTTGGCCCATTCCTCCTGATAGAGCTATTGTAACTGAGTCTGGTTTGTAGAACTCCTTGCTCTCACACGCTTTTTCAGTCTTGCCCACAAATTTTCTATAGGCTTGAAGTCAGGGCTTTGTGGTGGCCACTCTAATACCTTGACTTTGTTGTCCTTCAGCCATTTTGCCACAACTTTGGAAGTATGCTTGGGGTCATTGTCCATTTGGAAGACCCATTTGCGACCAAGCTTTAACTTCCTGACTGATGTCTTGAGATGTTGCTTCAATATATCCACATCATTTTCCTACCTCATGATGCCATCTATTTTGTGAAGTGCAGCAGTCCCTCCTGCAGCAAAGCACCCCCACAACATGATGCTGCCTCCCCCGTGCTTCATGGTTGGGATGCTGTTCTTCGGATTGCAAGCCACCCCTTTTTTCCTCCAAACATAACGATGGTCATTATGGCCAAACAGTTCTATTTTTGTTTCATCAGTCCAGAGGACAGTTCTCCAAAAAGTACGATCTTTGTCCTCATGTGCAGTTGCAAACTGTAGTCTGGCGTTTTTATGGCGGTTTTGGAGCAGTGGCTTCTTCCTTGCTGAGCGGCTTTTCAGGTTATGTCGATATAGGACTCGTTTTACTGTGGATATAGGTACTTTTGTACCGGTTTCCTCCAGCATCTTCACAAGGTCCTTTGCTGTTGTTCTGGGATTGATTTGCACTTTTCGCACCTAAGTACGTTAATCTCTAGGAGACAGAACGCGTCTCCTTTCTGATCAGTATGACGGCTGTGTCACAGTATCTAACGAAGGTGGCGCCCCTCCTCGGTCGGGCGGCGCTCGGCGGTCGTCGTCGCCGGCCTATTAGCTGCCACCGATCGTTGTTTCTGTGTCTTTTGATTTTGTCTGTCTATCCGGCACCTGTTTTGTGTTTGTCATTAGTGGGGGGTTATTTAGTGTGTATTTTCAGTTGGGGTTCTCGTGCGGGATTGTTTATTGTCCACTCAGGACAGTTGCGAGTGTAAGCTGTTCTTTCGCTATTATTGTCCATTATATTGCCGGGCTGTGCCCTGTGCGTTTTTTTTCAGTGCGCTTATTATGGGAATGTGTTTTCCACTGGCGGACTTCGCCACGCGCCCTGTGCCCTACGGCTATTGCCTTTGCAATTATTATTATTAAAACACAGTTGCTCCGGCCCTCTGTCTCCTGCTCCTGATTCCACATCTCCACTGGTCCTAGACAGCCGTGACAGGCTGCGTGATCCCATGGTGTTTATACTTGCATACTGTTGTTTGTACAGATGAACATGGTAGCTTCAGGCATTTGGGAATTGCTCCCAAGGATGAACCAGACTTGTGGAGGTCTACAATTTTTTTTCTGAAGTCTTGGCTGATTTCTTTTGATTTTCCCATGATGTCAAGCAAAGAGGCACTGAGTTTGAAGGTAGGCCTTGAAATACATCCACAGGTACACCTCCAATTGACTCAAATGATGTTAATTAGCCTATCGGAAGCTTCTAAAGCCATGACATCATTTTCTGGAATTTTCCAAGTTGTTTAAAGGCACAGTCAACTTAGTGTATGTAAACTTCTGACCCACTGGAATTGTGATACAGTGAATTGTAAGTGAAATAATCTGTCTGTAAACAATTGTTGGAAAAATTACTTGTGTCATGCACAAAGTAGATGTCCTAACTGACTTGCCAAAACTATAGTTTAACAAGAAATTTGTGGAGTGGTTGAAAAACGAGTTTTAATGACTCCAACCTAAGTGTACGTAATCTTCTGACTTCAACTGTATATACTGTATTCTATTCTACTGTATTTTAGTCAATGCCTTCTCGATCTAATACTTCCAAGATCTAATACTCGATCTATCACTTCCAAGATGGCATAGCAGTCAGACGTTCGTTTTCCTCCTCTTGTCATGTCCCGTGTATATATATATATTTACATCTTTTCTTCGCATATCTTTTTATATATTTTTTTCTAAAAACTCAACCTCAAAACACTCTCCTGCATCCCGCCTCACCACTTTAACATATATTTTTTATTTACCTCAAATCTGAAATCCACAACAGAAGCTAGCCAGAGGTTAGCCAGAGGCTGGCCAGTTCACTGGCTAACGTTGGAGTTCAGCTAGCCACGGTTGGCGGTCATCAGCTATCCCTTAGCTCGAAAAGCTATCGCCAGTTTTGTACAACGCGACTCAGACCAGAGCATACCGGACCAATTTTTCTCTCCATATCCCCGGATTTCTACCGCAGGCTCTGGACATTTACACCTGGATCTTGCAGCTAGCTAGCTGCTACCCGAGTGACTATTGGCTAACGTCGGTCCCGGAGCTAACATCCATTATTCCGGGGCTAGCCAGCTGAAGAGTTCCATCAGCCACTCCTCGTCTACAATCACCTATCCAGGCCCGTTTTACTGCCGATGCGGGGCCCCATCGGGCCTTCACGACTGGACTACCGATGTTATCTGCCCGAGGGAGTTATCCAACTGGCCCCTCCGTCGCGATGGAACCTGAACGCCCATCTGCGGCCCGCTAATCGTTAGCTGTCTTATCGGCTGCTATCTTAATAGGTCTATCGGACAATTTTCTTGGGCCACTATAACTATAACTATTTTGCCAATTGGACTGGTCCCCCCTACCACACGGAACCCCACTAATCTACAGACGGAAACGCACGAGGTGGCTAAAAACAGACCTCCCTCCATCTTCTGCCAGCTTGCTACCTATGGCCCTGCTAGCTGTCTGAATCTCACTTGGACATCTATGATCACTCGGCTAAGCATGCCTCTCCTTAATGTCAATATGCCTTGTCCATTGCTCTTCTGGTTAGTGTTTATTGGCTTATTTCACTGTAGAGCCTCTAGCCCTGCTCATTATACCTTATCCAACCTTTCAGTTCCACCTCCCACACATGCTATGACATCTTCTGGTTTCAATGATGTTTCTAGAGACAATATCTCTCTCATCATCACTCAATGCCTAGGTTTACCTCCACTCTATTCACATCCTACCATACATTTGTCTGTACATTATACCTTGAAGCTATTTTATCGTCCCCAGAAAACTGCTCCTTTTACTCTCTATTCCGGACGTCATAAACGACCAATTCTCATAGCTTTTAGCAGTACCCTTATTCTATCCCTCCTCTGTTCCTCTGGTGATGTAGAGGTGAATCCAGGCCCTGCAGTGCCTAGCTCCACTCCTATTCCCCAGGTGCTCTCTTTTGATGAATTCTGTAACCGTAATAGCCTTGGTTTCATGCATATTAACATTAGAAGCCTCCTCCCTAAGTTTGTTTTATTCAGTCCTTTAGCACACTTTGCCAACCCGGATGTCCTAGCCGTGTCTGAATCCTGGCTTAGGAAGTCCACCAAAAACTCTGAAATCTTCATCCCTAACTACAACATTTTCAGACAAGATAGAACGGCCAAAGGGGGCGGTGTTGCAATCTACTGCAGAGATAGCCTGCAGAGTTCTGTCCTACTATCCAGGTCTGTACCCAAACAATTTGAACTTCTACATTTAAAAATCCATCTCTCTAAAAACAAGTCTCACCGTTGCCGCCTGCTATAGACCACCCTCTGCCCCCAGCTGTGCTCTGGACACCATATGTGAACTGATTGCCCCCCATCTATCTTCAGAACTCGTGCTGCTAGGTGACCTAAACTGGGACATGTTTAACACCCCAGCCATCCTACAATCTAAGCTTGATACCTTCAATCTCACACAAATTATCAATGAACCTACCAGGTACCACCCCAAAGCCGTAAACATGGGCACCCTCATAGATATCATCCTAACCAACTTTCCCTCTAAATACACCTCTGCTGTTTTCAACCAAGATCTCAGCAATCACTGCCTCATTGCCTGCATCCGTAATGGGTCAGCGGTCAAACAACCTCCACTCATCACTGTCAAACGCTCCCTGATATATTTCAGTGAGCAAGCCTTTCTAATCGACCTGGCCCTGGTATCCTGGAAGGATATTGACCTCATCCCGTCAGTAGAGGATGCCTGGTTATTTTTTAATTTTTTAAATGCCTTCCTCACCATCTTAAATAAGCATGCCCCATTCAAGAAATTTAGAACCAGGAACAGATAGAGCCCTTGGTTCTCTCCAGACCTGACTGCCCTTAACCAACACAAAAACATCCTGTGGCGTTCTGCATTAGCATCGAACAGCCCCTGTGATATGCAACTTGTCAGGGAAGTTAGAAACCAATATACACAGGCAGTTAGAAAAGCCAAGGCTAGCTTTTTCAAGCAGAAATTTGCTTCCTGCAATACAAACTCAAAAAAGTTCTGGGACACTGTAAAGTCCATGGAGAATAAGAACACCTCCTCCCAGCTGCCCACTGCACTGAGGATAGGAAACTCTGTCACCTCTGATAAATCCACTATAAATTAGAATTTCAATAAGCATTTTTCTACGGCTGGCCATGCTTTCCACCTGGCTACCACTACCGCGGTCAACAGCACTGCACCCCCCACAGCTATTCGCCCAAGCCTTTCCCATTTCTCCTTCTCCCAAATCCAGTCAGCTGATGTTCTGAACAAGCTGCAAAATCTGGACCCCTACAAATCAGCCGGGCTAGACAATCTGGACCCTTTCTTTCTAAAATTATCTGCTGAAATTGTTGCAACCCCTATTACTAGCCTGTTTAACTTCTCTTTTGTGTCGTCTGAGATTCCAAAAGATTGGAAAGCAGCTGCTGTCATCCCCCTCTTCAAAGGAGGGGACACTCTTGACCCAAACTGCTACAGACCTATATCCATCCTACCCTGCCTTTCTAAGGTCTTCGAAAGCCAGGTCAACAAACAGATTACCAACCATTTCAAATCCCACCGCACCTTCTCCGCTATGCAATCTGGTTTCAGAGCTGGTCATGGGTGCACCTCAGCCACGCTCAAGGTCCTAAACGATATCGTAACCGCCATCGATAAGAAAAACAATACTGTGCTGCCGTATTCATTGACCTGGGCAAGGCTTTCGACTCTGTCAATCACCACATCCTCATCGGCAGACTGAATAGCCTTGGTTTCTCAAATGATTACCTCGCCTGGTTCACCAACTACTTCTCTGATAGAGTTCAATGTGTCAAATCGGATGGCCTGTTGTCCAGGCCTCTGGTAGTCTCTATGGGGGTGCCACAGGGTTCAATTATTGGGCCAACTCTTTTCTCTGTATACATCAATGATGTCGCTCTTGCTGCTGGTGAGCCTCTGATCCACCTCTACGCAGACGACACCATTCTGTATACTTCTGGCCCTTCTTTGGGCACTGTGTTAACTACCCTCCAGACGAGCTTCAATGCCATACAACTCTCCTTCCTTGGCCTCCAACTGCTCTTAAATAGAAATAAAACCAAATGCATGCTTTTCAACCGATCGCTGCCTAGACCTGCCCGCCCGTCCGGCATCACTACTCTGGACGGTTCTGACTTAGAATATGTGGACAACTACAAATACCTAGGTGTCTGGTTAGACTGTAAGCTCTCCTTCCAGACTCACATCAAACATCTCCAATCCAAAGTTAAATCTAGAATTGGCTTCATATTTCGCAACAAAGCATCCTTCACTCATGCTGCCAAACATACCCTCGTAAAACTGACCATACTACCGATCCTCGACTTCGGCGATGTCATTTACAAAATAGCCTCCAATACCCTACTCAATAAACTGGATGCAGTCTATCACAGTGCCATCCGTTTTGTCAACAAAGCCCCATATACTACCCACCACTGCGACCTGTACGCTCTCGTTGGCTGGCCCTCGCTTCATACCCGTCGCCAAACCCAATGGCTCCAGGTAATTTACAAGACCCTGCTAGGTAAAGTCCCCCCTTATCTCCGCTCACTGGTCACCATAGCAACACCCACCTGTAGCACGCGCTCCAGCAGGTATATCTCTCTGGTCACCCCCAAAGCCAATTCCTCCTTTGGCCGTCTCCCCTTCCAGTTCTCTGCTGTCAATGACTGGAACGAACTACAAACATCTCTGAAACTGGAAACACTTATCTCCCTCACTAGCTTTAAGCACCAGCTGTCAGAGCAGCTCACGGATCACTGCACCTGTACATAGCCCATCTATAATTTAGCCCATACAACTACTACTTCCCCTACTGTATTTATTTATTTATTTATTTTGCTCCTTTGCACCCCATTATTTCTATTTCTACTTTGCACTTTCTTCCACTGCAAATCTACCATTCCAGCGTTTTACTTGCTATATTGTATTTACTTTGCCACCATGGCCTTTTTTGCCTTTACCTCCCTTATCTCACCTCATTTGCTCACATTGTATATAGACTTATTTTTCTACTGTATTATTGACTGTATGTTTGTTTTACTCCATGTGTAACTCTGTGTTGTTGTATGTGTTAAACTGCTTTGCTTTATCTTGGCCAGGTCGCAATTGTAATTGAGAACTTGTTCTCAACTTGCCTACCTGGTTAAATAAAGGTGAAATAAATAAAAAATAAAAAATAAAAAAAAAGTATTTCTTAATTTCATTTTTTAAATTTTATATTTGTGTATATTTGTTAGATACTACTTCACTGTTGGAGCTAGGAACACAAGCATTTCGCTACACCCTCAATAACATCTGCTAAATATGTGTATATATTTTTTGCATGCGAAGAATGCATTCAGCAACAACCCAGTAACATGTGTTGCGAAAATTACCACAGTACATTACTCACTAACACAAATGTCCCACTACACCTGATGTTCCACTAATGCTGACTTCACCCTTTATAGGGGGATGAAGAGGAACTTTTAGCCTAAGAAGTGTTTGGGCATTATGCCTGCCTCGTATGAAATAGTTATGTCTTCCTGGAGATGTGAGGACTGAGGACTGCGTTTCCCAGAAGCTCAAGAGAAGATCACAGTCTGACCTGTAAAAATACATCTGCATCCCGAGGTAAAAAACCCTGCTTCTATTTTTAATCTGACTGCACTCTTCCTTTTGTATAATTCCCCTTGTTAATTCTCATAGAAAAAACAGCCCATCATCCCGCTTCTGTTGCGATTCTATCAATATATGTAATTGATGAAACACGTATATGAGTATATAGAGTATATTGCATGCCGTGGCGGGAACCGGGGCAACTCTTCACGCCTGACTGCTCACTCACTTCAGAAACATCTAAGTCGTGGCTTGTGCTGAATTCCCCCCTAGCGCACTGACAGACAAACTGAATGGAGACCTTGACACCATTTTACTTACACGTCCATATATTTTATTAGGCCTAATCAGTGTGACTTTCAGTGATGGTGTTGGATCACAATCCCAGAATCACATGTGTAACAAAAGGTTAAAGCTAGAGTCCTTAGTGGCTACATCCATTTTTGGACTGATAAATGAATGCTATATATTCATTGAGTCTAACTGGACATCCATCCATGTCTGACTATTGGACATCCATCCATGTCTGACTATTGGACATCCATCCATGTCTGACTATTGGACATCCATCCATGTCTGACTATTGGACATCCATCCATGTCTGACTATTGGACATCCATCCATGTCTAACTATTGGACATCCATCCATGTCTGACTATTGGACATCCATCCATGTCTGACTATTGGACATCCATCCATGTCTAACTATTGGACATCCATCCATGTCTAACTATTGGACATCCATCCATGTCTGACTTTTGGACATACCTTCAATAGGTTTCCGTTTTTGTAGGTTTTTTGTAGGTTTAGGTGTTTCAATTAAGGATTCTAGCTTTAAAGTAACTGTCCAGTGAAAATATCACATTTAAAAGTTCATATTTAATGACTTTAACTCATACCCAAGTGATGTGCTTGACTCGTCCTATACTCATATTTGTGGCCAAAGCATAAATTGGAGAAAAAACACACAAAAAACACACCTCAGACTTGTATCTCAAACAGATGTTTCAAAAAAGCTTGCTATTTCCTCATAGAGGATGATGTCATCCTCCTGAGGAGGATGAGCTGGCCAATCAGCGGTCTACACTTATTACTATTTTTAATTACCAGTATACGCCCACACCATTGCAACACAGAAAAGCAGCTTTTTAACATACTTAATTACCATTTTTTGGAAGGAAAACTACTTCACTTAATTTGTAATTAATTGTATGTCATATTTCATAGAAATCTGGAAACACTGGACAGTTACTTTAAAGGGCTGTGGAAATGAAACCTGACAGTATGAGTTCACACGGAAAGTAATCTAGTTTTGTGAATGCGATTACAATGCTCCATTAAACACTAAATCACGGGTGGCTAGTCAGAGTGTTTAGTCACAAAACTGAACAGGGGTTTATTTTGGCTGTAGTCTATCCCTACCATCCCTGCCCTAAATCTGTTCTTTATTCCGTTCCCTTGATTCTCCCTCTCCAAAATGCTACATCTGGACCCTCTGCCTCCATCTCTTCATCCTCAACACTGACAAAAGCCAAGATGGCGACACTGAGACACCATGGGACCTTCTGCCTTTTGAGAAGAAGGCTTCCCTGACACGACATGAATCTTCTCCAGTGTCTTCCCCCAAATCAGAAGTCTTTCAGCAGCAGGACAAGCCCAGGCGTTAACCAGCATCTTGTTAGTAGCCCAGCCGGCCCAGAACTAACAGAGAAGACATCACATCATTACAGTCTAGAGCTGGCCCGGAGTTCCTGGACGGATGGAATCCCCCAGTTACTGAGAAGAGGAGTGGAGAGAGATGGGGGGGGAGAGGGGAGAGAGAGGGGAAGGGGGAGTGATGGGAAGGAGAGAGATGTAGAGGGATGGGAGAGAGAGAGAGACAGGGGGTAGGGAGCGGAGGAGCGAGGTAAATGGGGGTGGGGGGGGCGAGTGAGAGAAAGGGATGCAGACCATATGATGGATACACTGGGCTGGAGACACTGGGCTGGAGACACTGGCTGGATACACTGGGCTGGATGCACTGGGCTGGATACACTGGGCTGGATACACTGGGCTGGATACACTGGGCTGGATACACTGGGCTGGAGACACTGGGCTGGAGACACTGGGCTGGAGACACTGGGCTGGATACACTGGGCTGGATACACTGGGCTGGAGACACTGGGCTGGATACACTGGGCTGGATGCACTGGGCTGGATACACTGGGCTGGATGCACTGGGCTGGATACACTGGGCTGGATACACTGGGCTGGATACACTGGGCTGGATACACTGGGCTGGAGACACCGGGCTGGATACACTGGGCTGGATACACTGGGCTGGATACACTGGGCTGGAGACACTGGGCTGGATACACTGGGCTGGATACACTGGGCTGGATGCACTGGGCTGGATACACTAGGCTGGATGCACTGGGCTGGAGACACTGGGCTGGAGACACTGGGCTGGATACACTGGGCTGGAGACACTGGGCTGGAGACACTGGGCTGGATACACTGGGCTGGAGACACTGGGCTGGAGACACTGGGCTGGATACACTGGGCTGGATACACTGGGCTGGAGACACTGGGCTGGAGACACTGGGGACCCCATCTGATGTGCAAATGATTGTATGTCTGTACTGATGAGTGTGTGTGTGTGTATGTGCCTGTATACTGTATGTGTGTGTTAATGACTGCATAATTAGACCAGTGTTGACTGAGCTCACACACCACTAAGAGTCCTTGGAAAGGTAAGACAGTAGCCCTGTTTTCCCTTGATCCACCAGCATTAGACCTCCACCATAAGGAGTGTGTTGCTCCAACCCTCAGCGTGTATCTTCACAGCGGTGGCAGGAAAAGCCCACGGGCTACAGCCGCAGGCCAGGACTGCCAGAGAACAGCAGATTGTGCTGGGCTGTTTGCGTTACGCAACAGTGGCAGCGCTAAAGCTATATCCTGCCTGCCTATCTGGCTGTCCTGGGTCCTTTGGGATGACCAGAGAGAAGGATCAAAGTCAATTGCCATTTAGCAGATGCTTTCATCCAAAGCGACTTACAGTCATGTGTGCATACATTTTTCACATACGGGGAATTGAGCCCACTATCCTGCCGTTGCAAGTACCATGCCATACCAACTGAGCTAAAGATGACTGTATCCAGGAATGATATAGTAACACACCACCCTCCCCTCACTACATACAGGAACAGATGCATATTTTTAGGGTAATAGATATGCTCACAAACATATGATAACCTATGGCAACAGAAACAAATGCAAAAAGCAAAACACGTTGAACAGGCAAGCACACACTACAAAATAGTTTTAAATTGGAAGAACTTGTCCCGATTGGTGTTTTTAAATTATTGATGAAGGATTTTGAGGCTGATTCCTTCACCTGTCAATGTTTTTAATTTGCTGTTTTATGATTTCGTTATACTCCTGTGATTTCTATGGTTTTTACTAGGTTACTTGTAGTTTTTCATGTTGTCTGTCTGTAATTCTGTAATGACTTGATGCTGCCTATCTTGGCCAGGACGAAATAACCAAACACCAATCTGAGGTCCTACATATTTAAGATGAATAGTATTTCCAACATTCTGTATGTTCTCCTCTCTCTCATCTCTCTCTATCTTTCTCCATCTTTCTACCTCTCTCTCTCTCTTTTTCTCTGTTGTCAGTGAGAGACCTGGACAGGCGTGTAGAGAAAGAGAGAAAGAGAGAGAAAGAGAGAGAGAGAAAGAGAGAGAGAGAAAGAGAGAGAGTACACTTAGGACTCCGGGGTGTGTAACAATGTGAAGAGAGATGGGTGATAAAAGGTGGTCCGGCAAGATGCAAGACATATTCAGCTAGAGAGAGAGAGGGTGACAGAGAGAGAGAAAGAGAGAGAGAGAAAGAGAGAGAGAGAGGGATAGAGAGAGATGGAGAATGATAGAGACAAAGAGAAAAGTAAGAATGAGGAGAAAGTGAGAGTGCGTGAGAGAGAGAGAGGGAGATAGAGACAGAGAGAGATATATTTATATATAAATATTCATTACCAGTCAAAAGTTTGGACACACCTACTCATTCAATGTTTTTTCTTTATTTTTACTATTTTCTACATTGTAGAATAATAGTGAAGACATCAAAACTATGAAATAACACATATGGAATCATGTAGTAACCAAAAAAGTTAAACAACTCAAAATATATTCTAGATTCTTCAAAGTATCCACCCTTTGCCTTGATGACAGCTTTGCACACTCTTGGCATTCTCTCAATCAGCTTCACCTGGAATGCTTTTACAACAGTCTTGAAGGAGTTTCCGCATATGCTGAACACTTGTTGGCTGCTTTTCCTTCACTCTGTAGTCCAACTCATCCCAAACCATCTCAATTGGGTTGAGGTCAGGTGATTGTGGAAACCAGGTCATCTGATGCAGCACTCCATCACTCTCCTTCTTGGTCAAATAGCCCTTACACAGCCTGGAGGTGTGTTTTGAGTCATTGTCCTGTTGAAAAATAAATGATAGTCGTACTTAACGCAAACCAGATGGGATGGCATATCGCTGCAGAATGCTGTTGTAGCCATGCTGGTTAAGTGTGCCTAGAATTCTAAATAAATCACTGACCGTGTCACCAGCAAATCAACCCCACACCTCCTCCTCCATGCTTCACGGTGGGAACCACACATGTGGAGATCATCCATTGTCTTGGCTGTGTATCAATCCACAAGGATGCTGCGAGATGGACCCATCCATAGTAATACTACTACACTCTTAGAAAAAAGGGTTCCTAACGGGTTCTTCAGCTGTCCCCAAAAGAGAACCCTTTTTTGTTCCAAGTAGATCTCTTTTGGGTTCCATGTAGAACTCTCTTTAGAAAAGGCTCTACATGGAACCCTAAAAGGTTCTACCTGGAACCAAAAGGATTATATCTGCAACCAAAAAGGTTCTTCAAAGGATTATACTAAACAAGTTAAATGTCTTACCTGTGATAAAATGTTTTCCACACACAGAGCTACGTGTAGCCTACTTGGACATCTGGCTCCCCACATTGCACACTCTCCCACGTCGAATATCCTGAAGCCACAGGGCTCTTCCCATAGGCTCTATTTCCCTACGTGGGAGCATTGTGAACTATAGGTCGGGATTGTTGACCTGGTTACCTGTACATTGAACAACACAGCAGCTTCTTGGCATGTTTTGTTATCACTGAATAACAAATAATTGACAACGAAGTTGGCTCTTCTGCAATGGGGGTCAATAGGAAACAAAATTGTTTTCCCAAATTTGTGAGCTTGGTGGAGGGGGAATTCCTTATAATAACATGGGTATCAACTGGGAATACGAGGTGCTGAATTTCAGATTCTGGATTTGTTGCTGTCAACTGTAGTGTGTTTAAAATAGTTTTCATCACAACGGCAGAGGACAGGACGAGATCGTAATTCTGAGGTTCAGTACCCACTTCTAACAAACTCCCCACCACACTGCAACCAGTGGTGGACAGTCTTATTTTTGCCACTAGCATCATTTACAAAAAATCAAGGTAACAAAACACAAGAAACCCGATAAGAAAACTGTCTACGGTAACTTTCACAGCACCATATCAGTCAATATAATTATCTCTTGTATGATATTCAGGGTTGGGGTCAATTCCATTTCAATTCCAGTCAATTCAGAATGCCCACTGACATTCTAATTCAAATTCTCTTCAATGCTTTTCAATGATAAACATGTGGAATTGGAATTTTGTTTACTTTGTGAATTGACCCCAACCCTGCTTTTGATACACTACATCCACACTCTCCAGATTTCCTTATGTACTAGGTGTGACCGACCGTATTTGGCCTCCTTTTAACAGAGAGTCAGTGTGAGAGTTCATTTTTATTGTTTATTTTGCTTATTATCTATTTCACTTGCTTTGGAAATGTAACGATATGTGTCCCATGCCAATAAAGCCCCTTAAATTGAAATTGAATGAAGAGGTGGGAAAGGAGGGAAGAAAACAATTATCCCTCCTGCCCAGAGATAAACAGCAACCACTAAATGTAGGACTGCTGGGGACGAGCCCCTTGTTTAGAGACAATAGTAAGGGAACACCACATGTTACTGAGGAGAGGTATTCTGAGTTGGGGGGCGGGGGGCCGGGAGGGGGGAATGTGAGAGTGTAGGCCGATTTTGGTAGAATTAGAGAGAAAGACAGAGCGAGAATACCTGACCACTGTGACTGACCCAAACTTAAGGAAAGCTTTGACTATGTACAGACTCCGTAAGCATTGCTATTGAGAAAGGCCGCCATAGGCAGACCTGGCTCTCAAGATAAGACAGACTATGTGCACACTGCCCACAAAAGGAGGTGGAAACTGAGCTGCACTTCCTAACCTCCTGTCAAATGTATGACCATAATAGAGACACATATTCCCCTCAGATTACACAGACCCACAAAGAATTTGAAAACAAACCCAATTTGAGAGTGAAAGAAACAGGGAGGGAGTAAGAAACCAGAGAAATAATAGATAAATAGATAAAAAGAGAGAGAGATGGAGACAGAAAGAAGAGAGAAAGAGAGAGAGTGTGTGTGTCCATTAGCGTTATCTAGGCAGCAGTAAGGCATGCAAGCAGCGCGGCAGCGGCAATAGCATTCTGATGAGAGAGAGAGAGAACAGGATTTGGACAGACTCCCACCATTACAGCGGCTGCTGTGGAACATGGCTCCAGGGCACTAGAATCAAACCCATTACATCTGATACTGGATTCCTCCACTGCTCGGAATTAATGCAATGTGGACGAGCCACTTCAAAAGCCGGCCAGTGTCGCATAGCATCGCCATGCAGAGATGGGTGAGGAAAAGAGAACATGGCAGGAATCAGAAGGCCTGGAGAGAAGGAGGATACTGGAGAGAGGGAGAGGATACCGGAGAGAGAGAGAGGATACTGGATAGAGAGAGGATACTGGAGAGAGAGAGGATACTGGAGAGAGAGAGGATACTGGAGAGAGGGAGAGGATACCGGAGAGAGAAAGGATAATGGAGAGAGAGAGGATACTGGAGAGAGAGAGAGGATACTGGTGAGAGAAAGGATACTGGAGAGAGGGAGAGGATACCGGAGAGAGAAAGGATAATGGAGAGAGAGAGGATACTGGAGAGAGAGAGAGGATACTGGAGAGAGAGAGAGGATACTGGTGAGAGAAAGGATACTGGAGAGAGAGAGGATACTGGAGAGAGAGAGGAACTGGAGAGAGAGAGAGGAACTGGAGAGAGAGGATACTGGAGAGAGAGAGGATACTGGAGAGAGAGAGGAACTGGAGAGAGAGAGGATACTGGAGAGAGGGAGAGGATACCGGAGAGAGAAAGGATAATGGAGAGAGAGAGGATACTGGAGAGAGAGAGAGGATACTGGAGAGAGAGAGAGGATACTGGAGAGAGAGAGGATACTGGAGAGAGAGAGAGGATACTGGAGAGAGAGAGGAACTGGAGAGAGAGGATACTGGAGAGAGAAAGAGGAACTGGAGAAGAGAGGATACTGGAGAGAGAGAGAGGAACTGGAGAGAGAGAGGATACTGGAGAGAGAAAGAGGAACTGGAGAAAGAGAGGATACTGGAGAGAGAGAGGATGCTGGGGAGAGAGAGGATACTGGAGAGAGAAATGATACTGGAGAGAGAGAGGATACTGGAGAGAGAAATGATACTGGAGAGAGAGAGAGGATACTGGAGAGAGAGAGGATACTGGAGAGAGAGAGGAACTGGAGAGAGAGGATACTGGAGAGAGAGAGGATACTGGAGAGAGAGAGGATACTGGAGAGAGAGAGAGGAACTGGGAGAGAGGATACTGGAGAGAGAGAGGATACTGGAGAGAGAGAGGATACTGGAGAGAGAGACGATACTGGAAAGAGAGAGGATACTGGAGAGAGAGAGAGGAACTGGAGAGAGAGAGGATACTGGAAAGAGAGAGGATACTGGAGAGAGAGAGAGGATACTGGAGAGAGAGAGGATACTGGAGAGAGAGAGGATACTGGAGAGAGAGAGGATACTGGAGAGAGAGAGGATACTGGAGAGAGAAAGAGGAACTGGAGAGAGAGAGGATACTGGAGAGAGAGAGGATACTGGACAGAGAGAGGATACTGGAGAGAGAGAGGATACTGGAGAGAGAGAGAGGGGATACTGGAGAGAGAGAGGAACTGGAGAGAGAGAGGATACTGGAGAGAGAGAGAGAGGAACTGGATAGAGAGGATACTGTAGAGAGAAAGAGGAAATGGAGAGGGAGAGGATACTGGAGAGTAATGATACAGGAGAGAGAGAGCATACTGGAGAGAGAAATGATACTGGAGAGAGAGAGAGGATACTGGAGAGAGAGGATACTGGAGAGAGAGAGGATACTG
>NW_021822574.1:2500-22524 GCF_901001165.1 Salmo trutta
CCCTGATACAGAGATCTCTGAACTTAGAACTAAAGAACATTAGAATGTAGGGAACTCACAATAAAAACCCTGATACAGAGATCGCTGAACTTAGAACAAAAGAACATTAGAATGTAGGGAACTCACTATAAAAACCCTGATAGAGAGATCTCTGAACTTAGAACTAAAGAACATTAGAATGTAGGGAACTCACTATAAAAAACCCTGATACAGAGATCTCTGAACTTAGAACTAAAGAACATTAGAATGTAGGGAACTCACTATAAAAAACCCTGATACAGAGATCTCTGAACTTAGAACTAAAGAACATTAGAATGTAGGGAACTCACAATAAAAACCCTGATACAGAGATCTCTGAACTTAGAACTAAAGAACATTAGAATGTAGGGAACTCACTATAAAAAACCCTGATAGAGAGATCTCTGAACTTAGAACTAAAGAACATTAGAATGTAGGGAACTCACTATAAAAAACCCTGATACAGAGATCTCTGAACTTAGAACTAAAGAACATTAGAATGTAGGGAACTCACTATAAAAAACCCTGATACAGAGATCTCTGAACTTAGAACTAAAGAACATTAGAATGTAGGGAACTCACAACAAATTGTGATGTCCTCCATACCTAACTAGGGGCAACTAGAGGGCAAATGAAAGCAATCCACAAAACATACACCAGCCATCGGTCTACGTACTGCTAATATGTGGCATTAAATAACCACTTGAATCATTTGAACTCCAGAAAGCCACAGTTTTGTCTCGCTCGTACCACTTCTATGATGCATTTTTCTGGTTTTTCCACCACCAATCTGCACTACGCACACACACACACAGATGTTTAGGGATAGCCTTAGGCTGCCAGACACACACACACACACACACACACACACACACACACACACACACACACACACACACACACACACACACACACACACACACACCCAAGTAATTTGCAAGTTGGATCCTTCTCAAACCCTTGTTTATCAGCTATCTGTCTCTGTCATGTTATAGTTCTCCAACGACTCAGAACACATACTAACCTGGATGGAACCATGGAACTATGGGAATACATACTAACCTGGATGGAAACAAGGAAGTTTAGAATACTAACTAACCTGGATGGAACCATGGAACTATGGGAATACAAACTAACCTGGATGGAACCATGGAACTATGGGAATACATACTAACCTGGATGGAAACAAGGAAGTTTAGAATACTAACTAACCTGGATGGAACCATGGAACTATGGGAATACAAACTAACCTGGATGGAACCATGGAACTATGGGAATACAAACTAACCTGGATGGAAACAAGGAAGTTTAGAATACTAACTAACCTGGATGGAACCATGGAACTATGGGAATACAAACTAACCTGGATGGAACCATGGAACTATGGGAACACATACTAACCTGGATGGAACCAAGGAAGTTTAGAATACAAACTAACCTGGATGGAACCAAGGAAGTTTAGAATACTAACTAACCTGGATGGAACCAAGGAGGTTTAGAATACTAACTAACCTGGATGGAACCATGGAAGTTTAGAATACATACTAACCTGGATGGAACCAAGGAGGTTTAGAATACTAACTAACCTGGATGGAACCAAGGAGGTTTAGAATACTAACTAACCTGGATGGAACCAAGGAAGTTTAGAATACATACTAACCTGGATGGAACCAAGGAAGTTTAGAATACAAACTAACCTGGATGGAACCAAGGAAGTTTAGAATACTAACTAACCTGGATGGAACCAAGGAGGTTTAGAATACTAACTAACCTGGATGGAACCATGGAAGTTTAGAATACATACTAACCTGGATGGAACCAAGGAGGTTTAGAATACTAACTAACCTGGATGGAACCAAGGAGGTTTAGAATACTAACTAACCTGGATGGAACCAAGGAAGTTTAGAATACATACTAACCTGGATGGAACCAAGGAAGTTTAGAATACAAACTAACCTGGATGGAACCAAGGAAGTTTAGAATACTAACTAACCTGGATGGAACCAAGGAGGTTTAGAATACTAACTAACCTGGATGGAACCATGGAACTATGGGAATACAAACTAACCTGGATGGAACCATGGAAGTTTAGAATACAAACTAACCTGGATGGAACCATGGAACTATGGGAATACAAACTAACCTGGATGGAACCAAGGAAGTTTAGAATACAAACTAACCTGGATGGAACCAAGGAAGTTTAGAATACTAACTAACCTGGATGGAACCAAGGAGGTTTAGAATACTAACTAACCTGGATGGAACCATGGAACTATGGGAATACAAACTAACCTGGATGGAACCATGGAAGTTTAGAATACAAACTAACCTGGATGGAACCATGGAACTATGGGAATACAAACTAACCTGGATGGAACCAAGGAAGTTTAGAATACTAACTAACCTGGATGGAACCAAGGAAGTTTAGAATACAAACTAACCTGGATGGAACCATGGAACTATGGGAATACAAACTAACCTGGATGGAACCAAGGAAGTTTAGAATACTAACTAACCTGGATGGAACCATTGAACTATGGGAATACAAACTAACCTGGATGGAACCATGGAACTATGGGAATACAAACTAATGTGGATGGAACCATGGAACTATGGGAACACATACTAACCTGGATGGAACCATGGAACTATGGGAATACAAACTAACCTGGATGGAACCAAGGAAGTTCAGAACACAAACTAATGTGGATGGAACCAAGGAAGTTTAGAAAACAAACTAACGTGGATGGAACCAAGGAAGTTCAGAACACAAACTAACCTGGATGGAACCATGGAACTATGGGAACACATACTAACCTGGATGGAACCATGGAACTATGGGAACACATACTAACCTGGATGGAACCAAGGAAGTTTAGAATACAAACTCACCTGGATGGAACCATGGAACTATGGGAACACATACTAACCTGGATGGAACCAAGGAACTATGGGAATACATACTAACCTGGATGGAACCATGGAACTATGGGAACACATACTAACCTGGATGGAACCATGGAACTATGGGAATACAAACTAACCTGGATGGAAACAAGGAAGTTCAGAACACAAACTAATGTGGATGGAACCAAGGAAGTTTAGAACACAAACTAACCTGGATGGAACCAAGGAATTTTAGAATACAAACTAACGTGGATGGAACCAAGGAAGTTTAGAATACAAACTAACCTGGATGGAACCATGGAACTATGGGAATACAAACTAACCTGGATGGAACCAAGGAAGTTCAGAACACAAACTAATGTGGATGGAACCAAGGAAGTTTAGAACACAAACTAACCTGGATGGAACCAAGGAATTTTAGAATACAAACTAACGTGGATGGAACCAAGGAAGTTTAGAACACAAACTAACCTGGATGGAACCAAGGAATTTTAGAATACAAACTAACGTGGATGGAACCAAGGAAGTTCAGAACACAAACTAACCTGGATGGAACCAAGGAATTTTAGAATACAAACTAACGTGGATGGAACCATAGAAGTTTAGAATACAAACTAACCTGGATGGAACCAAGGAAGTTTAGAATACAAACTCACCTGGATGGAACCATGGAACTATGGGAACACATACTAACCTGGATGGAACCAAGGAAGTTTAGAATACAAACTCACCTGGATGGATCCATGGAACTATGGGAACACATACTAACCTGGATGGAACCATGGAACTATGGGAATACAAACTAACCTGGATGGAACCATGGAACTATGGGAATACATACTAACCTGGATGGAACCAAGGAAGTTTAGAATACTAACTAACCTGGATGGAACCAAGGAAGTTTAGAATACAAACTCACCTGGATGGATCCATGGAACTATGGGAACACATACTAACCTGGATGGAACCATGGAACTATGGGAATACATACTAACCTGGATGGAACCAAGGAAGTTTAGAATACTAACTAACCTGGATGGAACCAAGGAAGTTTAGAATACTAACTAACCTGGATGGAACCAAGGAAGTTTAGAATACTAACTAACCTGGATGGAACCAAGGAAGTTTAGAATACTAACTAACCTGGATGGAACCATGGAACTATGGGAATGCATACTAACCTGGATGGAACCAAGGAACTATGGGAACACATACTAACCTGGATGGAACCAAGGAACTATGGGAACACATACTAACCTGGATGGAACCATGGAACTATGGGAATACAAACTAACCTGGATGGAACCAAGGAACAATGGGAACACTTACTAACCTGGATGGAACCAAGGAAGTTTAGAACACAAACTAACCTGGATGGAACCATGGAAGTTCAGAATACATACTAACCTGGATGGAACCAAGGAAGTTCAGAATACATACTAACCTGGATGGAACCAAGGAAGTTCAGAATACAAACTATCCTTGATGGAACCAAGGAAGTTCAGAATACTAACTAACCTGGATGGAACCAAGGAAGTTTAGAATACTAACTAACCTGGATGGAACCAAGGAGGTTTAGAATACTAACTAACCTGGATGGAACCATGGAAGTATGGGAATACAAACTAACCTGGATGGAACCAAGGAAGTTCAGAACACAAACTAATGTGGATGGAACCAAGGAAGTTTAGAATACAAACTAACGTGGATGGAACCAAGGAAGTTTAGAACACAAACTAACCTGGATGGAACCAAGGAAGTTTAGAATACAAACTAACGTGGATGGAACCAAGGAAGTTTAGAATACAAACTAACCTGGATGGAACCACGGAACTATGGGAATACAAACTAACCTGGATGGAACCAAGGAAGTTTAGAACACTAACTAACCTGGATGGAACCAAGGAAGTTTAGAATACTAACTAACCTGGATGGAACCAAGGAGGTTTAGAATACAAACTAACCTGGATGGAACCAAGGAAGTTTAGAATACATACTAACCTGGATGGAACCATGGAACTATGGGAATACATACTAACCTGGATGGAACCATGGAACTATGGGAATACATACTAACCTGGATGGAACCAAGGAAGTTCAGAACACAAACTAACCTGGATGGAACCAAGGAAGTTTAGAATACATACTAATGTGGATGGAACCAAGGAAGTTTAGAATACTAACTGACTTGGATGGAACCATGGAAGTATGGGAATACAAACTAACCTGGATGGAACCAAGGAAGTTCAGAACACAAACTAATGTGGATGGAACCAAGGAAGTTTAGAATACATACTAACTTGGATGGAACCAAGGAAGTTCAGAATACAAACTAACCTGGATGGAACCACGGAACTATGGGAATACAAACTAACCTGGATGGAACCATAGAAGTTTAGAACACAAACTAACCTGGATGGAACCAAGGAAGTTTAGAATACAAACTAACCTGGATGGAACCAAGGAGGTTTAGAATACAAACCAACCTGGATGGAACCATGGAACTATGGGAACACAAACTAACCTGGATGGAACCATGGAACTATGGGAATACAAACTAACCTGGATGGAAACAAGGAAGTTTAGAACACTAACTAACCTGGATGGAACCAAGGAAGTTTAGAATACAAACCAACCTGGATGGAACCAAGGAAGGATTTTGTCTGGATTTCAAATAGCATCCACTTCCCTATGTAGTGAATGACTTTTGCCCAGAGCCGTGTTCAACACTAATGCACTTCAAATGGAATAAGGTTCTCTCTCCAAGGATGACA
Organism: Salmo trutta; assembly: GCF_901001165.1. Taxonomy (NCBI): domain Eukaryota; kingdom Metazoa; phylum Chordata; class Actinopteri; order Salmoniformes; family Salmonidae; genus Salmo; species Salmo trutta. The sequence goes on from NW_021822574.1 coordinate 8,200, forward strand.
TGAAAAGGAAAGTAGATTATTTATCAAGCTATTGGATTAATGAAGGATAGGACGGACCGATGGACGATTGAACTATCTCTGTCTGTCTGTCTGTTCTCTCTCCATCTCTCTCTCTCTGTTCTCTCTCCATCTCTCTCTCTCTGTCCTCTCTCCATCCTTCAATTTTCAATTCAATTTCAGTTGCTGTATTGGCGTGATGTAACAATGTACATATTGCCAAAGCCTACTTTGGTGATTAAGTAAAACATTTGTAATATTAACATAATTCAATTAACAACTATAACAATCTTTCTCACTGTCCTCTCTCAAAATGTCTCTCTGTCCTCTCTCCATCTTTTTCTCTGTCCTTTCTCCATCTTTCTCTGTCTTGCTCGTTTCCTCTCTCCATCTTTCTCTCTGTTCTCTCTCCATCTTTCTCTCTGTATCTTTCTCTTGGTCCTCTCTCAATCTTTCTCTCTACTCTCTCTCGCTGTTCTCTCTCCATCTTCCTCTCTGTCCTCTCCAACTTTCTCTTGGTCCTCTCTCAATCTTTCTCTGTCCTCTCTCAATCTTTCTCTCTGTCCTCTCTCCATCTTTCCCTCTGTCCTCTCTCTACCCTCCTCTACTGCCTCTACACTGAATTATGTGTTAAATGTCTACAGATGTGGATACCCCTGACACACACATGCACACACACAGACACGCACACGCGCACACACACAAACACACACACGGCAGTTGTCTCCGTAGTGACAGATGAGCTCGTTCAGACTGATGATGTCATCCCAGCTGTCCTGAAGATGGATAGAAGACCTTTATTAAAGAGAGAGAGTGCGAGACAGAGAACGAGAGCGTGAGAGAGAGCGAGAGAGAGTGAGAGAGTGAGAGCAAGACAGAGAGACAGAGAGAGAGTGAGAGAGAGAGAGAGAGAGAGAGAGAGAGAGAGAGAGAGAGAGAGAGGGGGAGAGCAAGAGAGATTGAGAGAGTGAGAGAGAGAGAGAGAGAGAGAGAGAGATAGAGAGTGTGTGAGAGAGAGAGTGAAAGAGGGAGAGGGAGAGAGAGAGGGAGAGGGAGAGACAGAGAGAGAGAGACAGAGAGTGAGAGAGAGACAGAGAGAGAGAGAGAGAGAGAGAGAGAGAGAGAGAGAGAGAGAGATGAACGGGTGCATGGTAGTTTGTGTTTTCCTCCTCTCTCTCTCACTCTGTCTGTCTCTCTCTCACTCTCTGTCTCTCTCCAATGAAGTATACTTTATTGACAAGTTCAATTACTTACATTGTGAAAGTATACATACAACAAAAACTGATGCGAACAACAATACATTAATGTGATTACCATTAACAACAACTACAACAACAATATTAATGAGAACAACAATACATTAAAGCAATGGTAGTAGACCAGTGTCAACATGACTGAGAAGACACATGACATCGTATGAAAGACAAAACAAAACTAAATGGGAAATATTATTGACATTCCATTACACTTTTCACTGGCTATCCTTCAGGTTGTGGTGGTCAGCGCCCAGGTCTGACAGAACCTGTGGTTAACGGTCAGAGCCCAGACAGAACCTGTGGTTAACGGTCAGAGCCCAGACAGAACCTGTGGTTAACGGTCAGAGCCCAGGTCCGACAGAACCTGTGGTTAACGGTCAGAGCCCAGGTCAGACAGAACCTGTGGTTAACGGTCAGAGCCCAGGTCTAACAGAACCTGTGGTTAACGGTCAGAGTCCAGACAGAACCTGTGGTTAACGGTCAGAGTCCAGGTCTAACAGAACCTGTGGTTAACGGTCAGAGTCCAGGTCTGACAGAACCTGTGGTTAACGGTCAGAGTCCAGGTCTGACAGAACCTGTGATTAACGGTCAGAGTCCAGGTCTGACAGAACCTGTGATTAACGGTCAGAGTCCAGGTCTGACAGAACCTGTGGTTAACGGTCAGAGCCCAGACAGAACCTGTGGTTAACGGTCAGAGCCCAGACAGAACCTGTGGTTAACGGTCAGAGTCCAGGTCTAACAGAACCTGTGCAGATGATCTAGGTGCTGCTGTAACTCCTCCTTAGTGGGAGACAGCAGCACCAGGTCATCTGTCTAGAGCAGACCCTCCTTAGTGGGAGACAACAGCACCAGGTCATCTGTCTACAGCAGACCCTCCTTAGTGGGAGACAGCAGCACCAGGTCATCTGTCTACAGCAGACCCTCCTTAGTGGGAGACAGCAGCACCAGATCATCTGCGTACAGCAGACACTTGATTTCAGTGTTGTGTAGGGTGAGACCAGGTGCTTCCGATTCTTCTAATGTTTTTGCCCATTCATTAATGTAGATGTTAAATAGTGTTGGACTTATTATTCACTCCACGTCCCTGAGAGAAGAAGTCTGCTTGCTTGTTGCCAATTTTAACTACACATTTGTTTTTAGTGTACATGGATTTAATAACATCGTATGTTTTCTCTCCAATGTCACTTCTATTAGTTTATAAAAAAAAAGACCAAATTGAATCAAATGCTTTATTGAGGTCTACGAAACACGAGTAGATTTTGCCTTTGTTTTTGTTTCACTTGTTAGTCAAATAGAGTGTGGAGGGTGTAAATGTGGTCTGTTGTGCGGTAGTTTGATAACAATCCAATCTGGCTTCTGCTAAGGACTTTGTGTTCGTCAAGGAAATGATGTCGTCTGCTATTTATTATACTGCAGAGAATTTCCCCAAGTTGCTGTTAACGCAAATGTATTTTGTAATTATTTGGGTCACATTTTTACAGATTGGTGTGATTAATCCATGGTTCTAAATATCGGGGAAATTACCTGCAGTGAGGATAATGTTGAAGAGTTTGAGTTTAGCCAATTTGAATTTGTGATCTGTATATTTGATCATTTCATTTAAAATACCATCAGCACCACAGGCCTTTTTGTGTTGGAGAGTTTATAATTTGTCCAATAATTAATGGTCTGTAATTGGGATTCTGACAGTCTTTGACTACTGATTCAATGATTGGTAATGTTTCTTTCTTGTACGTTTGGACACACCTTCTCATTTAAGGGGTTTTTCTTTATTTTTGCTATTTTCTACATTGTAGAATAATAGTGAAGACATCAAAACTATGAAATAACACATATGGAATCATGTAGTAACCAAAAAAGTGTTAAACAATTCAAAATACATTTTATATTTCAGATTCTTCTAAGTAGCCACCCTTTGCTTTGATGACAGCTTTGCACACTCTTGGCGTTCTCCCAATCAGCTTCATGAGGTAGTCACCAAGAAACATGAGCAATGGACATTAGACCGGTGGAAATCTGTCCGTTGGTCTGATGAGTCAAAATGTGCAATTTTGGTTCCAAGCATCGTGTCTTTGTGAGACGCAGAGTAGGAGAACGGATGATTTCTGCATGTGTGGTTCCCACCGTGAAGCATGGAGGAAGAGGTGTGATGCTATGGGGGTGCTTTGCTGGTGTCTGTGATATATTTTTTAATTGAAGGCACATTTAACCAGCATGGCTACCACAGCATTCTGCAGCGATACACCATCCCATCTGGTTTGCGCTTAGTTGGACTATCATTTGTTTTTAAACAGGACAATGACCCAAAACACACCTCCAGGCTCCATGCTATTTGACCAAGAAGGAGATTGATGGAGTGCTGCTGCATCAGATGACCTGGCCTCCACAATCACCTGACCTCAACCCAATTGAGATGGTTTGGGAGGAGTCAGACCGCAGAGTGAAGGAAAAGCAGTGAACAAGCACTCAGCAAATGAGGGAACTCCTTCAAGACTGTTGGAAAAGCATTCCAGGTGATGCTGGTTGAGAGAATGCCAAGAGAGTCAAAGATGTCATCAAGGCAAAGGGTGGCTACTTTGAAGAATATAAAATATATTTTCATTTGTTTAACACTTTTTTGCTTACTACATGATTCCATACGTGTTATTTCATAGTTTTGATGTCTTCACTGTTATTCTACAATGTAGAAAATAGTAAAAATAAAGAAAAACCCTTGAATGAGTAGGTGTGTCCAAACTTTTGACTGGTACTGTATATATTTTTGTTCTGAGCTTTTTGTTATAATTGTTGTAGTGGTTTGAAGAGTGATTTCTCCACATAACACCATTATGGAGAACCAATTCCTCATGATGAGGTTTCTTTCATTTATTAAAATTCTCCCATAAGTGGTTTGATTCTATGGATTCCACAATTACATTTCTGATGTGCTGTCCCTTTTTTTCTCTAAGGGTGTGTTTTGTATTGCTTCAGTGTTTCCCCATATATTCAGTTGAAGTCGGAAGTTTACATACACCTTGTCACAACGTCCACAGGTGGCGCCTCTCCCTCTCGCTCAGCGGTCGTCGTCGCCGGCCTACTAGCTGCCACCGATTTCCTTTTCTGTTTCGTTTGGTAACGTCTGGTTAGGGTAGCACCTGTTTTGTGTTTAGTAATTAGTGGGGTATTTAGTCTGTCTGTTTCGTGTCTGTTGTTGTAGGTTGAGGGATTATTATTCTTGTCCTTAGAATACGGTACGCGGTTTTGGCTGGGCTGCGTCCCGCTACATTTCCTAGACTGTGTTTGTCTGGTTTGGAATTATTTTTACCCTGCCTTGTCAGTTCGGTTCTTTTGGACTTTCATTCTTCATTCAACGTGTTTCACGTACCTGAGTCTCCTGCGCCTGACTTCCTGCAGAACTATTTATGACACACCTTAGCCAAATAAATTTCAACTCAGTTCCTGACACTTATTCCTAGAGAGATTCACTGTTTTAGGTCACTTAGGATCACCACTTTATTTTAAGAATGTGAAATTTCAGAATAATAGTAGAGAGAATGATTTATTTCAGCTTTTATTTCTTTCATCACATTCCCAGTGGGTCAGAAGTTTACATACACTCAATTAGTATTTGGTAGCATTGCCTTTAAATTGCTTAACTTGGGTCAAACGTTTCGCGTAGCCTTCCACAAGCTTCCCACAATAAATTGGTGAATTTTGTCCCATTCCTCCTGACAGAGCTGGTGTAACTGAATCAGGTTTGTAGGCCTCCTTGCTCGCACACACTTTTTCAGTTCTGCCCATAAATTGTCTATAGGATTGTGGTCAGGGATTTGTGATGGCCACTCCAATACCTTGACTTTGTTGTCCTTATGCCATTTTGCCACAACTTTGGAAGTATGTTTGAGGTCATTGCCCATTTGGAAGACCCATTTGCGACCAAGCTTTAACTTCCTGACTGATGTCTTGAAATATTGCTTCAATATATCCACATAATTTTCCTCCCTCATGATGCCATCTATTTTGTGAAGTGCACCAGTCCCTCCTGCAGCAAAGCACCCCCACAACATGATGCTACCACCCCCATGCTTCACGGTTGGGATGGTTTTATGTTTTGTCCACTAATAGTTTTTTGGTAGATGTCTGTACTGCCATATTAGCATTCCCCCCGAGTCTCTGCCCTGTCCTGAGTCTCTGCCCTGTCCTGAGTCTCTGCCCTGTCCTGAGTCTCTGCCCTGTCCTGAGTCTCTGCCCTGTCCTGAGTCTCTGCCCTGTCTGATTCCTTTTAATGTAGTGGATGGTAGGATGATCTCCCTATAACCTAGTGGACAGCCAGTGGAAACATCACCTCTGCATCATGTTTCCTGTAGTATTACAATATCAACATCATCAATTTCTTTCAGGAAGTCTGGGTTTCTGCTCTTTAGCCCAAAAGCAGAGGACTTCAACCCTTGTAAAATCCAACACGCAACATAAAAATATTTCATACCTGTTTTTTTCTTTATCTTTAAAATTAGATAAACACTCACAATTCAACAATAACAATTAAAATATGATTTTTTTCAACTCTTATTATGCAAATGTGTAACGGCTGTCTGTAAGAGGGAACCAAGGTGCAGCAGAGGATGTGCTCATCATTAGAATTTTAATTCAAATAAACAAGAGAACACTACAAAATGAACAAAACGACAGCAAACAGTCCTGTTAGGAAAATACTCAAACAGAAACAATTACCCACAAAACCCAAAGGAAAAACATGCTCCTTATGTGTGACTCCCAATCAGCAGCAACGAGCTTCAGCTGTGCCTGATTGGGAGCCACACACACACGGCCCAAAACAAAGAAATACCAAAACATAGAAAAAGGAACATAGAACGCCCACCCAATGTAACACCCTGGCCTAACCAAAATAAAGAACAAAAAACCCCTCTCTATGGCCAGGGCGTTAAAAAATGTGATTTGTTTATCATTTCAGATAACATTTGTGTCATGCCACTTGGGTGGATGTAGCGTGAGGATGGTAGTGTTGTTGTGTTCATCTTACCGTGACCCTCGACCTATCACATGTGAGCACCCATGACCCTCGGCCTATCACATTTGAGCATCCATGACCCTCGGCCTATCACATGTGAGCATCCATGACCCTCGGCCTATCACATGTGAGCATAGTAGACTCAGCAGGTGTTTAATGTCACTCATTTCATTGGTGGGGGCTGGGTCAGTTGCTCCTCTCACAGACTGTGCATAGCTCTGCCTGCCCGGCTGTGGCTCCTCCAGGTGTGGGTCTGCAGTGTGGGGGAGGAGGGTGGTAGGCCTGCCTGCTGGGCTGTGGTTCCTCCAGGTGTGGGTCTGCAGTGTGGGGGAGGAGGGTGGTAGGCCTGCCTGCTGGGCTGTGACTCCTCCAGGTGTGGGTCTGCAGTGTGGGGGAGGTGGGTGGTAGGCCTGCCTGCTGGGCTGTGGTTCCTCCAGGTGTGGGTCTGCAGTGTGGGGGAGGTGGGTGGTAGGCCTGCCTGCTGGGCTGTGGTTCCTCCAGGTGTGGGTCTGCAGTGTGGGGGAGGTGGGTGGTAGGCCTCGTCTGGGTGGTCTGTGCTGTACTGGCTTTGGTGGGCGTTGAATTTGGTGGTGCTGTGGACGTGGCTGGGGGGGTCAAGGGTGCTGGTCCGGGGGGATGTCTCGGTGAGAGTCTTGGCAAGGATGGGGACTGTCTCCCTGTACAGGTGAACATGGTCATAGAGACAGTCCAGATGGAGGGTGGGATGGTGGGCCAGGTGTACATTGAGTCGCTGGGTACAGTCCCAGGAGAGGCTGGCGTTTAATCTTTGGATTGTGGCATGGTGGAAGTCCTTCGTCTGTAGAAGGGTTGACACCACAATCCTTGAGTTGGGGAAGATTGCGGAGGTTTTTGTAATCACTCCCCGTAGTGAAGTGGCCACCCTCTCCTGCTGAGCACGCAGGTCGTTGCTTCCTGTGTGTATGATTATGTGGCTTGGCGACCCGAGATGGGCCTTATCAAGCAGCTCCATGGCACTCTGCATTGTTGGGCACCACACCTTTCTCCTTTTGTGTCGAGGGAATAGTTTACTCTCCTGAACAAACTTCCCATTTGAGTCCATCAACAGGATGTCAGCCAGTGTTTCTTCTGGACTGGAGGGGGTAGAGTGGGGGTCTAATGGGTGTTGGAGCTGGGGGGTGGCTGGTCTGTTATGGACTGGAGGGGGTAGAGTGGGGGCTGGTCTGTTATGGACTGGAGGGGGTAGGGGGGGCTGGTCTGTTATGGACTGGAGGGGGTAGAGAGGGGGTCTAATGGGTGATGGAGCTGGGGGGTGACTGGTCTGTTATTGACTGGAGGGGGTAGGGGGGGGCTGGTCTGTTATGGACTGGAGGGGGTAGAGAGGGGGTCTAATGGGTGATGGAGCTGGGGTGTGGCTGGTCTGTTATGGACTGGAGGGGGTAGAGTGGGGGCTGGTGGGTGTGGGAGCTAGGGTGTGGCTGGTCTGTTATGGACTGGAGGGGGTAGAGTGGGGGCTGGTGGGTGTGGGAGCTAGGGGGTGGCTGGTCTGTTATGGACTGTGGTGGGAAGAGAGGTGCTGGATGTGCCTTTTTGGGTGGGGATAGTAGGGGTGAGGGTGGTGCTGGGAAGGGATAGTCACTGGTGGTGTCCTCTCTCTCTCCTTAATTAATGGTCTGAAAGTTTGTTTCAAACAGCCTGATGTTACCTGGCACCATGACAGTCCCAGTCTGTTACCTGGCACCATGACAGTCCCAGTCTGTTACCTGGCACCATGACAGTCCCAGTCTGTTACCTGGCACCATGACAGTCCCAGTCTGATGTTACCTGGCACCATGACAGTCCCAGTCTGATGTTACCTGGCACCATTACAGTCCCAGTCTGTTACCTGGCACCATGACAGTCCCAGTCTGTTACCTGGCACCATGACAGTCCCAGTCTGATGTTACCTGGCACCATGACAGTCCCAGTCTGATGTTACCTGGCATCATGACAGTCCCAGTCTGATGTTACCTGGCACCATGACAGTCCCAGTCTGATGTTACCTGGCACCATGACAGTCCCAGTCTGTTACCTGGCACCATGACAGTCCCAGTCTGTCACCTGGCACCATGACAGTCCCAGTCTGACGTTACCTGGCACCATGACAGTCCCAGTCTGTTACCTGGCACCATGACAGTCCCAGTCTAATGTTACCTGGCACCATGACAGTCCCAGTCTGTTACCTGGCACCATGACAGTCCCAGTCTGTTACCTGGCACCATGACAGTCCCAGTCTGTTACCTGGCACCATGACAGTCCCAGTCTGATGTTACCTGGCACCATGGCAGTCCCATTCTGTTACCTGGCACCATGACAGTCCCAGTCTGATGTTACCTGGCACCATGACAGTCCCAGTCTGTTACCTGGCACCATGACAGTCCCAGCCTGATGTTACCTGGCACCATGACAGTCCCAGTCTGTTACCTGGCACCATGACAGTCCCAGTCTGATGTTACCTGGCACCATGACAGTCCCAGTCTGTTACCTAGCACCATGACAGTCCCAGTCTGTTACCTGGCACCATGACAATCCCAGTCTGTTACCTGGCACCATGACAGTCCCAGTCTGATGTTACCTGGCACCATGACAGTCCCAGTCTGATGTTACCTGGCACCATGACAGTCCCAGTCTGTTACCTGGCACCATGACAGTCCCAGTCTGATGTTACCTGGCACCATGACAGTCCCAGTCTGATGTTACCTGGCACCATGACAGTCCCAGTCTGTTACCTGGCACCATGACAGTCCCAGTCTGATATCTGGCACCATGACAGTCCCAGTCTGATGTTACCTGGCACCATGACAGTCCCAGCCTGTTACCTGGCACCATGACAGTCCCAGTCTGTTACCTGGCACCATGACAGTCCCAGTCTGTTACCTGGCACCATGACAGTCCCAGTCTGATGTTACCTGGCACCATGACAGTCCCAGTGTGATGTTACCTGGCACCATGACAGTCCCAGTCTGTTACCTGGCACCATGACCAGTCCCAGTCTGTTACCTGGCACCATGACAGTCCCAGCCTGTTACCTGGCACCATGACCAGTCCCAGTCTGTTACCTGGCACCATGACAGTCCCAGCCTGATGTTACTTGGCACCATGACAGTCCCAGTCTGTTACCTGGCACCATGACAGTCCCAGTCTGATGTTACCTGGCACCATGACAGTCCCAGTCTGATGTTACCTGGCACCATGACAGTCCCAGTCTGTTACCTGGCACCATGACCAGTCCCAGTCTGATACCTGGCACCATGACAGTCCCAGCCTGATCTTACCTGGCACCATGACAGTCCCAGTCTGTTACCTGGCACCATGACAGTCCCAGTCTGTTACCTGGCACCATGACAGTCCCAGTCTGATGTTACCTGGCACCATGACAGTCCCAGTCTGATGTTACCTGGCACCATGACAGTCCCAGTCTCTTACCTGGCACCATGACCAGTCCCAGTCTGTTACCTGGCACCATGACAGTCCCAGCCTGATGTTACCTGGCACCATGACAGTCCCAGTCTGTTACCTGGCACCATGACAGTCCCAGTCTGATGTTACCTGGCACCATGACAGTCCCAGTCTGATGTTACCTGGCACCATGACAGTCCCAGTCTGTTACTTGGCACCATGACAGTCCCAGTCTGATGTTACCTGGCACCATGACAGTCCCAGTCTGATGTTACCTGGCACCATGACAGTCCCAGCCTGATGTTACCTGGCACCATGACAGTCCCAGTCTGTTACCTGGCACCATGACAGTCCCAGTCTGTCACCTGGCACCATGACAGTCCCAGCCTGATGTTACCTGGCACCATGACAGTCCCAGTCTGTTACCTGGCACCATGACAGTCCCAGTCTGATGTTACCTGGCACCATGACAGTCCCAGTCTGTTACCTAGCACCATGACAGTCCCAGTCTGTTACCTGGCACCATGACAGTCCCAGTCTGTTACCTGGCACCATGACAGTCCCAGTCTGATGTACCTGGCACCATGGACAGTCCCAGTCTGATGTTACCTGCACCATTGACAGTCCAGTCGTTACCTGGCACCATGACAGTCCCAGTCTGTTACCTGGCACCATGACAGTCCCAGTCTGATCGTTACCTGGCACCATGACCAGTCCCAGTCTGTTACCTGGCACCATGACAGTCCCCAGTCTGTTACCTGGCACCATGACAGTCCCAGTCTGATGTTACCTGGCACCATGACCAGTCCCAGTCTGTACCTGGCACCATGACAGTCCCAGTCTGTTACCTGGCACCATGACAGTCCCCGTCTGTTACCTGGCACCATGACAGTCCCAGTCTGTTACCCTGGCACCATGACAGTCCCAGTCTGATGTTACCTGGCACCATGACAGTCCCAGTCCTGATGTTACCTGGCACCATGACAGTCCCAGTATGATGTTACCTGGCACCATGACAGTCCCAGGTCTGTTACCTGGCACCAATGACAGTCCCAGTCTGATGTTACCTGCACCATGACAGTCCCAGTCTGATGTTACCTGGCACCATGACAGTCCCAGTCTGATGTTACCTGGCACCATGACAGTCCCAGTCTGTTACCTGGCACCATGACAGTCCCAGTCTGATATCTGGCACCATGACAGTCCCAGTCTGATGTTACCTGGCACCATGACAGTCCCAGCCTGGTACCTGGCACCATGACAGTCCCAGTCTGTTACCTGGCACCATGACAGTCCCAGTCTGTTACCTGGCACCATGACAGTCCCAGTCTGATGTTACCTGGCACCATGACAGTCCCAGTCTGATGTTACCTGGCACCATGACAGTCCCAGTCTGATGTTACCTGGCACCATGACAGTCCCAGTCTGTTACCTGGCACCATGACAGTCCCAGTCTGATATCTGGCACCATGACAGTCCCAGTCTGATGTTACCTGGCACCATGACAGTCCCAGCCTGGTACCTGGCACCATGACAGTCCCAGTCTGTTACCTGGCACCATGACAGTCCCAGTCTGTTACCTGGCACCATGACAGTCCCAGTCTGATGTTACCTGGCACCATGACAGTCCCAGTGTGATGTTACCTGGCACCATGACAGTCCCAGTCTGTTACCTGGCACCATGACCAGTCCCAGTCTGTTACCTGGCACCATGACAGTCCCAGCCTGTTACCTGGCACCATGACCAGTCCCAGTCTGTTACCTGGCACCATGACAGTCCCAGCCTGATGTTACTTGGCACCATGACAGTCCCAGTCTGTTACCTGGCACCATGACAGTCCCAGTCTGATGTTACCTGGCACCATGACAGTCCCAGTCTGATGTTACCTGGCACCATGACAGTCCCAGTCTGTTACCTGGCACCATGACCAGTCCCAGTCTGATACCTGGCACCATGACAGTCCCAGCCTGATCTTACCTGGCACCATGACAGTCCCAGTCTGTTACCTGGCACCATGACAGTCCCAGTCTGTTACCTGGCACCATGACAGTCCCAGTCTGATGTTACCTGGCACCATGACAGTCCCAGTCTGATGTTACCTGGCACCATGACAGTCCCAGTCTCTTACCTGGCACCATGACCAGTCCCAGTCTGTTACCTGGCACCATGACAGTCCCAGCCTGATGTTACCTGGCACCATGACAGTCCCAGTCTGTTACCTGGCACCATGACAGTCCCAGTCTGATGTTACCTGGCACCATGACAGTCCCAGTCTGATGTTACCTGGCACCATGACAGTCCCAGTCTGTTACTTGGCACCATGACAGTCCCAGTCTGATGTTACCTGGCACCATGACAGTCCCAGTCTGATGTTACCTGGCACCATGACAGTCCCAGCCTGATGTTACCTGGCACCATGACAGTCCCAGTCTGTTACCTGGCACCATGACAGTCCCAGTCTGTCACCTGGCACCATGACAGTCCCAGCCTGATGTTACCTGGCACCATGACAGTCCCAGTCTGTTACCTGGCACCATGACAGTCCCAGTCTGATGTTACCTGGCACCATGACAGTCCCAGTCTGTTACCTAGCACCATGACAGTCCCAGTCTGTTACCTGGCACCATGACAGTCCCAGTCTGTTACCTGGCACCATGACAGTCCCAGTCTGATGTACCTGGCACCATGACAGTCCCAGTCTGATGTTACCTGGCACCATGACAGTTCCAGTCTGTTACCTGGCACCATGACAGTCCCAGTCTGTTACCTGGCACCATGACAGTCCCAGTCTGATGTTACCTGGCACCATGACCAGTCCCAGTCTGTTACCTGGCACCATGACAGTCCCAGTCTGTTACCTGGCACCATGACAGTCCCAGTCTGATGTTACCTGGCACCATGACCAGTCCCAGTCTGTTACCTGGCACCATGACAGTCCCAGTCTGTTACCTGGCACCATGACAGTCCCAGTCTGTTACCTGGCACCATGACAGTCCCAGTCTGTTACCTGGCACCATGACAGTCCCAGTCTGATGTTACCTGGCACCATGACAGTCCCAGTCTGATGTTACCTGCACCCATGACAGTCCCAGTCTGTTACCTGGCACCATGACAGTCCCATGTCTGTACCTGGCACCATGACAGTCCCAGTGGATTTACTGGCACCAGGACCAGTCCCCAGTCTGTTACATGGCACAATGACAGTCCCAGTCTGTTACCTGGCACCATGACAGTCCCAGTCTGGTACCTGGCACCATGACAGTCCAGTCTGTTAACTGGCACCATGACAGTCCCAGTCGATGTTACCTGGCACCATGGACAGTCCCAGTCTGATGTTAACTGGCACCATGACAGTCCCAGTCTGATGTACACTGGCACCATGACAGTCCAGTCTGTTACCTGGCACCATGACAGTCCCAGTCTGATGTTACCTGGCACCATGACAGTCCCAGTCTGTTACCTTGCACCATGACAGTCCCAGTCTGTTACCTGGCACCATGACAGTCCCAGTCTGTTACCTGGCACCATGACAGTCCCAGTCTGTTACCTGGCACCATGACAGTCCCAGTCTGTTACCTGGCACCATGACAGTCCCAGTCTGTTACCTGGCACCATGACAGTCCCAGTCTGATGTTACCTGGCACCATGACAGTCTCAGTCTTGTAGAGGTTGATTGTCATCATGGTGCTGTCAGGGTCGTCTGTCTCTTTGATTTTCAGCTTCCACCCGTTACAGATTCCCTCTGTCTTTATGGATGGGTAGTGAGAGCAGACTGCTGAGCGCCATGCATTTGGCTGGTCAGTGAGGGAGATGAGATGGATGGGTAGTGAGAGCAGACTGCTGAGCGCCATGCATTTGGCTGGTCACTGAGGAAGATGAGATTTTCTCACATCACCGTTATAGTAGAGGTCTGTGAAAAGGGTTTCTGGCCTCTCCTTTACTAGTGTCTGTTTAAAAGCTTATCCTCGTTGTGTCATTTTTTGGCCTCTGGAGGGAAGAGAATGGATTCAGCGCTGAGGGGGAGTCGGGACATGGTGCCTGTGGGATTTGCTGCTGCTGCGCCGTTGCCACGGCAACAGATTTTGTTTGTCTGCTGCTGTTGTCTAGCTAGCTCTAATTTAGCTAAAACACCAGCAATAAGAGCGAAAAATCTTCACACAAAGACAACAGGAGATACGTTTAACGTTAGAGCCCGTCCTCCTTTTCGGTGGTTTGATGTGGTTGTATTAACTCCACTTGCTAGGTTTGTTCTAGATACATTTTTCTGGCTAGCTTGTTAGCCTGCTGGCTAGGTTTTAGTTGTGTAGCTAGGTTGTCGAAAATACTTTTTTGTCTATTCTGATTGAATTGAGTTGTTGGTCATCATTTATTGTCATAGATTAATGTGTTTATCTCTCGCTCTGTCTCTCTGTCGCTCTGTGTTTCTCTCTCTCTGTATCTCTCTAGTCTCTCTGTCTCACTCGTCTCTCTGTCTCTCTCTCTCTATCCCTCTCTCTATCCCTCTCTCTATCCCTCTCTCTGTCTGTCTCTCTGTCTGTCTGTCTCTCTCTCCTCTCTCTCTCTCTCTCTCTCTGTGTCTCTCTCTCTCTCTCCTCTCTGTCTCTCTCTCTCTCCTGTCTCCTCTCTCTCTCTCTCCTCTCTCTCTC
>NW_021822575.1:20000-22508 GCF_901001165.1 Salmo trutta
TATATGTTGTACCAAGAGATTGTTTATCGTTTACGGCCATACCAGCCTGGGTACGCCCGATCTCGTCTGATCTCGGAAGCTAAGCAGGGTCGGGCCTGGTTAGTATTCGGATGGGAGACCGCCTGGGAATACCAGGTGCTGTATGATTTTTGTCCACGAGGGTGTGCTCTTACACTATTTCATCAGCAACACTGCCTTGTAGTAAGCATTTAATGATGAATTGACTAAATGCAGCTTCCTGCCGCAAAATGCAGTCTGTTTATCAGACTCACTTTGACTATATATGTTGTACCAAGAGATTGTTTATCGTTTACGGCCATACCAGCCTGGGTACGCCCGATCTCGTCTGATCTCGGAAGCTAAGCAGGGTCGGGCCTGGTTAGTACTTGGATGGGAGACCGCCTGGGAATACCAGGTGCTGTAAGCTTTTTGTCCACGAGGGTGTGCTCTTACACTATTTCATCAGCAACACTGCCTTGTAGTAAGCATTTAATGATGAATTGACTAAATGCAGCTTCCTGCCTTTTTAATAGGATCAAAGTTCCGTGTATTGTCAGTTAGCATCTGCCTTGTATTTATAAGACAAATAATAATATTGTTGCTGAATGCAGCTTGTGTGTGCTTTGTGCTCCCTTACCCTGTTCAAATGATGAAAAGAAATAAAGTTTGTATTTTATCCAACTACCTGTGCTATAAAGTGATGGCTACAGTGTTTGTAATTTCTTCTACTTTTTCAGTGACACAAAGTTCAAGCTGCTTATCTAATTGGTGAAAATGCAATGTCTGTTTATCAGACTCACTTTGACTATATATGTTGTACCAAGAGATTGTTTATCGTTTACGGCCATACCAGCCTGGGTACGCCTGATCTCGTCTGATCTCGGAAGCTAAGCAGGGTCGGGCCTGGTTAGTACTTTGATGGGAGACCGCCTGGGAATACCAGGTGCTGTAAGCTTTTTGTCCACGAGGGTGTGCTCTTACACTATTTCATCAGCAACACTGCCTTGTAGTAAGCATTTAATGATGAATTGACTAAATGCAGCTTCCTGCCTTTTTAATAGGATCAAAGTTCCGTGTATTGTCAGTTAGCATCTGCCTTGTATTTATAAGACAAATAATAATATTGTTGCTGAATGCAGCTTGTGTGTGCTTTGTGCTCCCTTACCCTGTTCAAATGATGAAAAGAAATAAAGTTTGTATTTTATCCAACTACCTGTGCTATAAAGTGATGGCTACAGTGTTTGTAATTTCTTCTACTTTTTCAGTGACACAAAGTTCAAGCTGCTTATCTAATTGGTGAAAATGCAATGTCTGTTTATCAGACTCACTTTGACTATATATGTTGTACCAAGAGATTGTCTATTGTTTAAGGCCATACCAGCCTGGGTACGTCTGATCTCGGAAGCTAAGCAGGGTCGGGCCTGGTTAGTACTTTGATGGGAGACCGCCTGGGAATACCAGGTGCTGTAGCTTTTTGTCCACGAGGGTGTGCTCTTACACTATTTCATCAGCAACACTGCCTTGTAGTAAGCATTTAATGATGAATTGACTAAATGCAGCTTCCTGCCTTTTTAATAGGATCAAAGTTCCGTGTGTTGTCAGTTAGCATCTGCCTTGTATTTATAAGACAAATAATAATATTGTTGCTGAATGCAGCTTGTGTGTGCTTTGTGCTCCCTTACCCTGTTCAAATGATGAAAAGAAATAAAGTTTGTATTTTATCCAACTACCTGTGCTATAAAGTGATGGCTACAGTGTTTGTAATTTCTTCTACTTTTTCAGTGACACAAAGTTCAAGCTGCTTATCTAATTGGTGAAAATGCAATGTCTGTTTATCAGACTCACTTTGACTATATATGTTGTACCAAGAGATTGTTTATCGTTTACGGCCATACCAGCCTGGGTACGCCTCGATCTCGTCTGATCTCGGAAGCTAAGCAGGGTCGGGCCTGGTTAGTACTTGGATGGGAGACCGCCTGGGAATACCAGGTGCTGTAAGCTTTTTGTCCACGAGGGTGTGCTCTTACACTATTTCATCAGCAACACTGCCTTGTAGTAAGCATTTAATGATGAATTGACTAAATGCAGCTTCCTGCCGCAAAATGCAGTCTGTTTATCAGACTCACTTTGACTATATATGTTGTACCAAGAGATTGTTTACGTTTACGGCCATACCAGCCTGGGTACGCCCAATCTCGTCTGATCTCGGAAGCTAAGCAGGGTCGGGCCTGGTTAGGTATTGGATGGGAGGACCGCCTGGGAATTCCAGGTGCTGTATGATTTTTGTCCACGAGGGTGTGCTCTTACACTATTTCATCAGCACCACTGCCTTGTAGTAAGCATTAATGATGAATTGACTAAATGCAGCTTCCTGCCGCAAAATGCAGTCTGTTTATCAGACTCACTTTGACTATATTAGTTGTACCAAGCCAGATTTGTTTATCGTTTACGGCACAGACCAGCCCTGGGTACGACCATGATCTCGTCTGATCTAGGAAGCTAAGCAGG
>NW_021822576.1:0-25000 GCF_901001165.1 Salmo trutta
TATTAGTAGATATTCCTGTTAGTAGCTATTCCTATTAGTAGCTATTCCTGTTAGTAGCTATTCCTATGTAGCTATTCCTGTAGTAGCTATTCCAGTTAGTAGCTATTCCTGTTAGTAGCTATTCCTGTTAGTAGCTATTTTTGTTAGTAGCTATTCCTGTAGTAGTAGCTATCCTATAGTAGCTATTCCTATTAGAGCTATTCCTTACAGTAGCTTTTCCTATTAGTAGTTTATTCCTGTTTAGTAGCTATTCCTGTTAGTAGCTATTTTGTTAGTAGTATTCCTGTTAGTAGCTTCCTATTAGTAGCTATTCTTATTAGTAGCTATTCCTTACAGTAGCTTTCCTATTAGTAGTTATTCCTGTTAGTAGCTATTCCTGTTAGTAGCTATTCCTGTTAGTAGCTATTTCTGTAGTAGCTATTCCTGTTAGTAGCTATTCCTGTTAGTAGCTATTCCTATTAGTAGATATTCCTGTTAGTAGCTATTCCTATTAGAACTATTCCTGTTAGTAGCTATTCCTATTAGTAGCTATTCCTGTTAGTAGCTATTTTTGTTACTAGCTATTCCTGTTAGTAGCTATTCCTATTAGGTAGCTATTTCTATTAGTAGCTATTCCTTACAGTAGCTTTTCTATTAGTAGCTATTCCTATTAGTAGCTATTCCTGTTAGTAGCTATTCCTATTAGTAGCTATTCCTATTAGTAGCTATTCCTATTAGTAGCTATTCCTATTAGTAGCTATTCCTGTTAGTAGCTATTCATATTAGTAGCTATTCCTATTAGTAGCTATTCCTGATAGTAACTATTCCTATTAGTAGCTATTCCTATTAGTAGCTATTCCTATTAGTAGCTGTTCCTGTTAGTGGCTATTCCTATTAGTAGCTATTCCTATTAGTAGCTATTCCTATTAGTAGCTATTCCTATTAGTAGCTATTCCATTAGTAGCTATTCCTGATAGTAACTATTCCTATTAGTAGCTATTCCTATTAGTAGCTATTCCTGCTAGTAGCTATTCCTATTAGTGCTATTCCTATTAGTAGCTATTCCTATTAGTAGCTATTCCTGTTAGTAGCTATTCTGTTAGTAGCTATTCCTGTTAGTAGCTATTCATATAGTCTTTCCTATTAGTAGCTATTCCAGTTAGTAACTATTCCTATTAGTAGCTATTCCTGTTAGGAGCTTTCCTATTAGTAGATATTCCTATTAGTAGCTATTCTATTAGTAGCTATTCCTATTAGTAGCTATTCCTATTAGTAGCTATTCCTGTTAGTATCTATTCCTATTAGTAGCTATTCTTATTAGTAGCTATTCCTATTAGTAGCTATTCCTTACAGTAGCTATTCCTATTAGTAGCTATTCCTGTTAGTAGCTATTCCAGTTAGTAGCTATTCCTGTTAGTAGCTATTCCTGTTAGTAGCTATCCTATTAGTAGCTATTCCTATTAGTAGCTGTTCCTGTTAGTAGCTATTCTATTAGTAGCTATTCCTATTAGTAGCTATTCCTGCTAGTAGCTATTCCTATTAGTAGCTATTCCTATTAGTAGCTATTCCTATTAGTAGCTATTCCTGATAGTAACTATTCCTATTAGTAGCTATTCCTATTAGTAGCTATTCCTATTAGTAGCTGTTCCTGTTAGTAGCTATTCCTATTAGTAGCTATTCCTATTAGTAGCTATTCCTGTTAGTAGCTATTCGTATTAGTAGCTATTCCTATTTAGTAGCTATTCTATTAGTAGCTATTCCTGTTAGTAGCTATTCCAGTTAGTAGCTATTCCTGTTAGTAGCTATCCTGTTAGTAGCTATTTTTGTTAGTAGCTATTCCTGTTAGTAGCTATTCCTATTAGTAGCTATTCCTATTAGTAGCTATTCCTTACAGTAGCTTTTCCTATTAGTAGTTATTCCTGTTAGTAGCTATTCCTGTTAGTAGCTATTTTTGTTAGTAGCTATTCCTGTTAGTAGCTATTCCTATTAGTAGCTATTCTTATTAGTAGCTATTCCTTACAGTAGCTTTCCTCTAGAGTAGTTATTCCTGTTAGTAGCTATTCCTGTTAGTAGCTATTCCTGTTAGTAGCTATTTCTGTTAGTAGCTATTCCTGTTAGTAGCTATTCCTGTTAGTAGCTATTCCTATTAGTAGATATTCCTGTTAGTAGCTATTCCTATTAGTAGCTATTCCTGTTAGTAGCTATTCCTATTAGTAGCTATTCCTGTTAGTAGCTATTTTTGTTAGTAGCTATTCCTGTAGTAGCTATTCCTATTAGTAGCTATTCCTATTAGTAGCTATTCCTTACAGTAGCTTTTCCTATTAGTAGCTATTCCTATTAGTAGCTATTCTATTAGTAGCTGTTCCTGTTAGTAGCTATTCATTAGTAGCTATCCTATTAGTAGCTATTCCTATAGTAGCTATTCCTATAGTAGCTATTCCTGTTAGTAGCTATTCATATTAGTAGCTATTCCTATTAGTAGCTATTCCTGATAGTAACTATTCCTATTAGTAGCTATTCCTATTAGTAGCTATTCCTATTAGTAGCTGTTCCTGTTAGTGGCTATTCCTATTAGTAGCTATTCCTATTAGTAGCTATTCCTATTAGTAGCTATTCCTATTAGTAGCTATTCCTATTGTAGCTATTCCTGATAGTAACTATTCCCTATTAGTAGCTATTCCTATTAGTAGCTATTCCTGCTAGTAGCTATTCCTATTAGTACTATTCCTATTAGTAGCTATTCCTATTAGTAGCTATTCCTGTTAGTAGCTATTCCTGTTAGTAGCTATTCCTGTTAGTAGCTATTCATATTAGTCGCTATTCCTATTAGTAGCTATTCCAGTTAGTAACTATTCTATTAGTAGCTATTCCTGTTAGGAGCTATTCCTATTAGTAGATATTCCTATTAGTAGCTATTCCTATTAGTAGCTATTCCTATTAGTAGCTATTCCTATTAGTAGCTATTCCTGTTAGTATCTATTCCTATTAGTAGCTATTCTTATTAGTAGCTATTCCTGTTAGTAGCTATTCCTATTAGTAGTTATTCCAATTAGTAGCTATTCCTATTAGTAGCTATTCCTATTAGTAGCTATTCCTGTTAGTAGCTATTCCTGTTAGTAGCTATTCCTATTAGTAGCTATTCCTGTTAGTAGCTATTCCTATTAGTAGCTATTCCTGTTAGTAGCTATTCCTATTAGTAGCTATTCCTATTAGTAGCTATTCCTGTTATTAGCTATTCCTGTTAGTAGCTATTCCTATTTGTAGCTATTCCTGTTAGTAGCTATTCCTATTAGTAGCTATTCCTGTTAGTAGCTATTCCTATTAGTAGCTATTCCTGTTAGTAGCTATTCCTATTAGTAGCTATTCCTGTTAGTACTATTCCTATTAGTAGCTATTCCTGTTAGTAGCTATTCATATTAGTAGCTATTTCCTATTAGTAGCTATTCTGTTAGTAGCTATTCCTGTTAGTAGCTATTCCTGTTAGTAGTTATTCCGTTAGTAGCTATTCCTGTTAGTAGCTATTCCTATTAGTAGCTATTCCTATTAGTAGCTATTCCTGTTAGTAGCTATTCCTATTAGTATTTATTCCTGTTAGTAGCTATTCCTATTAGTAGCTATTCCTGTTAGTAGCTATTCCAGTTAGTAGCTATTCCTGTTAGTAGCTATTCCTGTTAGTAGCTATTCCTATTAGTAACTATCCTATAGTAGCTATTCCTGTTAGTTGCTATTCCTATTAGTAGCTATTCCTATTAGTAGCTATTCCTTATAGTAGCTTTTTCCTATTAGTAGGTTATTCCTGTTAGTAGCTATTCCTGTTTAGAGCTATTCCTGTTAGTAGCTATTTCTGTTAGTAGCTATTCCTGTAGTAGCTATTCCTGTTAGTAACTATTCCTATTAGTAGATATTCCTGTTAGTAGCTATTCCTATTAGTAGCTATTCCTGTTAGTAGCTATTCCTATTAGTAGCTATTCCTGTTAGTAGCTATTCCAGTTAGTAGCTATTCCTGTTAGTAGCTATTCCTGTTAGTAGCTATTTTTGTTAGTAGCTATTCCTGTTAGTAGCTATTCCTATTAGTAGCTATTCCTATTAGTAGCTGTTCCTGTTAGTAGCTATTCCTATTAGTAGCTATTCCTATTAGTAGCTATTCCTGCTAGTAGCTATTCCTGTTAGTAGCTATTCCTGTTAGTAGCTATTCATATTAGTAGCTATTCCTATTAGTAGCTATTCCTGATAGTAACTATTCCTATTAGTAGCTATTCCTATAGTAGCTATTCCTATTAGTAGCTATTCCTATTAGTAGCTATTCCTATTAGTAGCTATTCCTATTAGTAGCTATTCCTGCTAGTAGCTATTCGTATTAGTAGCTATTCCTATTAGTAGCTATTCTATTAGTAGCTATTCCTGTTTAGTAGCTATTCCTGTTAGTAGCTATTCCTGTTAGTAGCTATTCCTGTTAGTAGCTATTCCTGTTAGTAGCTATTCCTGTTAGTAGCTATTCCTATTAGTAGCTATTCCTATTAGTAGCTATTCCTTACAGTAGCTTTTCCTATTAGTAGTTATTCCTGTTAGTAGCTATTCCTGTTAGTAGCTATTTTTGTTAGTAGCTATTCCTGTTAGTAGCTATTCCTATAGTAGCTATTCTTATTAGTAGCTATTCCTTACAGTAGCTTTTCCTATTAGTAGTTATTCCTGTTAGTAGCTATTCCTGTTAGTAGCTATTCCTGTTAGTAGCTATTTCTGTTAGTAGCTATTCCTGTTAGTAGCTATTCCTGTTAGTAGCTATTCCTATTAGTAGATATTCCTGTTAGTAACTATTCCTATTAGTAGCTATTCCTGTTAGTAGCTATTCATATTAGTAGCTATTCCTATTAGTAGCTATTACTGTTAGTAGCTATTCCTGTTAGTAGCTATTCCTGTTAGTAGTTATTCCTGTTAGTAGCTATTCCTATTAGTAGCTATTCCTATTAGTAGCCATTCCTATTAGTAGCTATTCCTGTTAGTAGCTATTCCTGTTAGTAGCTGTTCCTGTTAGTAGTTATTCCTGTTAGTAGCTATTCCTGTTAGTAGCTATTCCTGTTAGTAGCTATTCCTGTTAGTAGCTATTCCTGTTAGTGGCTATTCCTGTTAGTAGCTATTCCTATTAGTAGCTATTCCTGTTAGTAGCTATTCCTGTTAGTAGCTTTTTCTGTTAGTAGTTATTCCTGTTAGTAGCTATTCCTGTTAGTAGCTATTCCTGTTAGTAGCTATTCCTATTAGTAGCTATTCCTATTAGTAGCTATTCCTGTTAGTAGCTATTCCTATTAGTATTTATTCCTGTTAGTAGCTATTCCTATTAGTAGCTATTCCTGTTAGTAGCTATTCCAGTTAGTAGCTATTCCTGTTAGTAGCTATTCCTGTTAGTAGCTATTCCTATTAGTAACTATTCCTATTAGTAGCTATTCCTGTTAGTTGCTATTCCTATTAGTAGCTATTCCTATTAGTAGCTATTCCTTATAGTAGCTTTTCCTATTAGTAGTTATTCCTGTTAGTAGCTATTCCT
Organism: Salmo trutta; assembly: GCF_901001165.1. Taxonomy (NCBI): domain Eukaryota; kingdom Metazoa; phylum Chordata; class Actinopteri; order Salmoniformes; family Salmonidae; genus Salmo; species Salmo trutta. The sequence goes on from NW_021822576.1 coordinate 5,519, forward strand.
GTTAGTAGCTATTCCTGTTAGTAGCTATTTCTGTTAGTAGCTATTCCTGTTAGTAGCTATTCCTGTTAGTAACTATTCCTATTAGTAGATATTCCTGTTAGTAGCTATTCCTATTAGTAGCTATTCCTGTTAGTAGCTATTCCTATTAGTAGCTATTCCTGTTAGTAGCTATTCCAGTTAGTAGCTATTCCTGTTAGTAGCTATTCCTGTTAGTAGCTATTTTTGTTAGTAGCTATTCCTGTTAGTAGCTATTCCTATTAGTAGCTATTCCTATTAGTAGCTATTCCTTACAGTAGCTTTTCCTATTAGTAGTTATTCCTGTTAGTAGCTATTCCTGTTAGTAGCTATTTTTGTTAGTAGCTATTCCTGTTAGTAGCTATTCCTATTAGTAGCTATTCTTATTAGTAGCTATTCCTTACAGTAGCTTTTCCTATTAGTAGTTATTCCTGTTAGTAGCTATTCCTGTTAGTAGCTATTCCTGTTAGTAGCTATTTCTGTTAGTAGCTATTCCTGTTAGTAGCTATTCCTGTTAGTAGCTATTCCTATTAGTAGATATTCCTGTTAGTAGCTATTCCTATTAGTAACTATTCCTGTTAGTAGCTATTCCTATTAGTAGCTATTCCTGTTAGTAGCTATTTTTGTTACTAGCTATTCCTGTTAGTAGCTATTCCTATTAGTAGCTATTTCTATTAGTAGCTATTCCTTACAGTAGCTTTTCCTATTAGTAGCTATTCCTATTAGTAGCTATTCCTATTAGTAGCTGTTCCTGTTAGTAGCTATTCATATTAGTAGCTATTCCTATTAGTAGCTATTCCTATTAGTAGCTATTCCTATTAGTAGCTATTCCTGTTAGTAGCTATTCATATTAGTAGCTATTCCTATTAGTAGCTATTCCTGATAGTAACTATTCCTATTAGTAGCTATTCCTATTAGTAGCTATTCCTATTAGTAGCTGTTCCTGTTAGTGGCTATTCCTATTAGTAGCTATTCCTATTAGTAGCTATTCCTATTAGTAGCTATTCCTATTAGTAGCTATTCCTATTAGTAGCTATTCCTGATAGTAACTATTCCTATTAGTAGCTATTCCTATTAGTAGCTATTCCTGCTAGTAGCTATTCCTATTAGTAGCTATTCCTATTAGTAGCTATTCCTATTAGTAGCTATTCCTGTTAGTAGCTATTCCTGTTAGTAGCTATTCCTGTTAGTAGCTATTCATATTAGTCGCTATTCCTATTAGTAGCTATTCCAGTTAGTAACTATTCCTATTAGTAGCTATTCCTGTTAGTAGCTATTCCTATTAGTAGATATTCCTATTAGTAGCTATTCCTATTAGTAGCTATTCCTATTAGTAGCTATTCCTATTAGTAGCTATTCCTGTTAGTATCTATTCCTATTAGTAGCTATTCCTATTAGTAGCTATTCCTATTAGTAGCTATTCCTGTTAGTAGCTATTCCTATTAGTAGCTATTCCTGTTAGTAGCTATTCCTGTTAGTAGCTATTCCTGTTAGTAGCTATTCCTGTTAGTAGCTATTCCTATTAGTAGCTATTCCTATTAGTAGCTGTTCCTGTTAGTAGCTATTCCTATTAGTAGCTATTCCTATTAGTAGCTATTCCTGCTAGTAGCTATTCCTGTTAGTAGCTATTCCTGTTAGTAGCTATTCATATTAGTAGCTATTCCTATTAGTAGCTATTCCTGATAGTAACTATTCCTATTAGTAGCTATTCCTATTAGTAGCTATTCCTATTAGTAGCTGTTCCTGTTAGTAGCTATTCCTATTAGTAGCTATTCCTATTAGTAGCTATTCCTGCTAGTAGCTATTCGTATTAGTAGCTATTCCTATTAGTAGCTATTCCTATTAGTAGCTATTCCTGTTAGTAGCTATTCCAGTTAGTAGCTATTCCTGTTAGTAGCTATTCCTGTTAGTAGCTATTTTTGTTAGTAGCTATTCCTGTTAGTAGCTATTCCTATTAGTAGCTATTCCTATTAGTAGCTATTCCTTACAGTAGCTTTTCCTATTAGTAGTTATTCCTGTTAGTAGCTATTCCTGTTAGTAGCTATTTTTGTTAGTAGCTATTCCTGTTAGTAGCTATTCCTATTAGTAGCTATTCCTATTAGTAGCTATTCCTTACAGTAGCTTTTCCTATTAGTAGTTATTCCTGTTAGTAGCTATTCCTGTTAGTAGCTATTCCTGTTAGTAGCTATTTCTGTTAGTAGCTATTCCTGTTAGTAGCTATTCCTGTTAGTAGCTATTCCTATTAGTAGATATTCCTGTTAGTAGCTATTCCTATTAGTAGCTATTCCTGTTAGTAGCTATTCCTATTAGTAGCTATTCCTGTTAGTAGCTATTTTTGTTAGTAGCTATTCCTGTTAGTAGCTATTCCTATTAGTAGCTATTCCTATTAGTAGCTATTCCTTACAGTAGCTTTTCCTATTAGTAGCTATTCCTATTAGTAGCTATTCCTATTAGTAGCTGTTCCTGTTAGTAGCTATTCATATTAGTAGCTATTCCTATTAGTAGCTATTCCTATTAGTAGCTATTCCTGTTAGTAGCTATTCATATTAGTAGCTATTCCTATTAGTAGCTATTCCTGATAGTAACTATTCCTATTAGTAGCTATTCCTATTAGTAGCTATTCCTATTAGTAGCTGTTCCTGTTAGTGGCTATTCCTATTAGTAGCTATTCCTATTAGTAGCTATTCCTATTAGTAGCTATTCCTATTAGTAGCTATTCCTATTAGTAGCTATTCCTGATAGTAACTATTCCTATTAGTAGCTATTCCTATTAGTAGCTATTCCTGCTAGTAGCTATTCCTATTAGTAGCTATTCCTATTAGTAGCTATTCCTATTAGTAGCTATTCCTGTTAGTAGCTATTCCTGTTAGTAGCTATTCCTGTTAGTAGCTATTCATATTAGTCGCTATTCCTATTAGTAGCTATTCCAGTTAGTAACTATTCCTATTAGTAGCTATTCCTGTTAGTAGCTATTCCTATTAGTAGTTATTCCAATTAGTAGCTATTCCTATTAGTAGCTATTCCTATTAGTAGCTATTCCTGTTAGTAGCTATTCCTGTTAGTAGCTATTCCTATTAGTAGCTATTCCTGTTAGTAGCTATTCCTATTAGTAGCTATTCCTGTTAGTAGCTATTCCTATTAGTAGCTATTCCTATTAGTAGCTATTCCTGTTATTAGCTATTCCTGTTAGTAGCTATTCCTATTTGTAGCTATTCCTGTTAGTAGCTATTCCTATTAGTAGCTATTCCTGTTAGTAGCTATTCCTATTAGTAGCTATTCCTGTTAGTAGCTATTCCTATTAGTAGCTATTCCTGTTAGTAACTATTCCTATTAGTAGCTATTCCTGTTAGTAGCTATTCATATTAGTAGCTATTCCTATTAGTAGCTATTACTGTTAGTAGCTATTCCTGTTAGTAGCTATTCCTGTTAGTAGTTATTCCTGTTAGTAGCTATTCCTGTTAGTAGCTATTCCTATTAGTAGCTATTCCTATTAGTAGCTATTCCTGTTAGTAGCTATTCCTATTAGTATTTATTCCTGTTAGTAGCTATTCCTATTAGTAGCTATTCCTGTTAGTAGCTATTCCAGTTAGTAGCTATTCCTGTTAGTAGCTATTCCTGTTAGTAGCTATTCCTATTAGTAACTATTCCTATTAGTAGCTATTCCTGTTAGTTGCTATTCCTATTAGTAGCTATTCCTATTAGTAGCTATTCCTTATAGTAGCTTTTCCTATTAGTAGTTATTCCTGTTAGTAGCTATTCCTGTTAGTAGCTATTCCTGTTAGTAGCTATTTCTGTTAGTAGCTATTCCTGTTAGTAGCTATTCCTGTTAGTAACTATTCCTATTAGTAGATATTCCTGTTAGTAGATATTCCTATTAGTAGCTATTCCTGTTAGTAGCTATTCCTATTAGTAGCTATTCCTGTTAGTAGCTATTCCAGTTAGTAGCTATTCCTGTTAGTAGCTATTCCTGTTAGTAGCTATTTTTGTTAGTAGCTATTCCTGTTAGTAGCTATTCCTATTAGTAGCTATTCCTATTAGTAGCTATTCCTTACAGTAGCTTTTCCTATTAGTAGTTATTCCTGTTAGTAGCTATTCCTGTTAGTAGCTATTTTTGTTAGTAGCTATTCCTGTTAGTAGCTATTCCTATTAGTAGCTATTCTTATTAGTAGCTATTCCTTACAGTAGCTTTTCCTATTAGTAGTTATTCCTGTTAGTAGCTATTCCTGTTAGTAGCTATTCCTGTTAGTAGCTATTTCTGTTAGTAGCTATTCCTGTTAGTAGCTATTCCTGTTAGTAGCTATTCCTATTAGTAGATATTCCTGTTAGTAGCTATTCCTATTAGTAGCTATTCCTGTTAGTAGCTATTCCTATTAGTAGCTATTCCTGTTAGTAGCTATTTTTGTTAGTAGCTATTCCTGTTAGTAGCTATTCCTATTAGTAGCTATTTCTATTAGTAGCTATTCCTTACAGTAGCTTTCCTATTAGTAGCTATTCCTATTAGTAGCTATTCCTATTAGTAGCTGTTCCTGTTAGTAGCTATTCATATTAGTAGCTATTCCTATTAGTAGCTATTCCTATTAGTAGCTATTCCTATTAGTAGCTATTCCTGTTAGTAGCTATTCATATTAGTAGCTATTCCTATTAGTAGCTATTCCTGATAGTAACTATTCCTATTAGTAGCTATTCCTATTAGTAGCTATTCCTATTAGTAGCTGTTCCTGTTAGTGGCTATTCCTATTAGTAGCTATTCCTATTAGTAGCTATTCCTATTAGTAGCTATTCCTATTAGTAGCTATTCCTATTAGTAGCTATTCCTGATAGTAACTATTCCTATTAGTAGCTATTCCTATTAGTAGCTATTCCTGCTAGTAGCTATTCCTATTAGTAGCTATTCCTATTAGTAGCTATTCCTATTAGTAGCTATTCCTGTTAGTAGCTATTCCTGTTAGTAGCTATTCCTGTTAGTAGCTATTCATATTAGTCGCTATTCCTATTAGTAGCTATTCCAGTTAGTAACTATTCCTATTAGTAGCTATTCCTGTTAGGAGCTATTCCTATTAGTAGATATTCCTATTAGTAGCTATTCCTATTAGTAGCTATTCCTATTAGTAGCTATTCCTATTAGTAGCTATTCCTGTTAGTATCTATTCCTATTAGTAGCTATTCCTATTAGTAGCTATTCCTATTAGTAGCTATTCCTGTTAGTAGCTATTCCTATTAGTAGCTATTCCTGTTAGTAGCTATTCCTGTTAGTAGCTATTCCTGTTAGTAGCTATTCCTGTTAGTAGCTATTCCTATTAGTAGCTATTCCTATTAGTAGCTGTTCCTGTTAGTAGCTATTCCTATTAGTAGCTATTCCTATTAGTAGCTATTCCTGCTAGTAGCTATTCCTGTTAGTAGCTATTCCTGTTAGTAGCTATTCATATTAGTAGCTATTCCTATTAGTAGCTATTCCTGATAGTAACTATTCCTATTAGTAGCTATTCCTATTAGTAGCTATTCCTATTAGTAGCTGTTCCTGTTAGTAGCTATTCCTATTAGTAGCTATTCCTATTAGTAGCTATTCCTGCTAGTAGCTATTCGTATTAGTAGCTATTCCTATTAGTAGCTATTCCTATTAGTAGCTATTCCTGTTAGTAGCTATTCCTATTAGTAGCTATTCCTATTAGTAGCTATTCCTGTTTGTAGCTATTCCTGTTAGTAGCTATTCATATTAGTCGCTATTCCTATTAGTAGCTATTCCAGTTAGTAACTATTCCTATTAGTAGCTATTCCTGTTAGTAGCTATTCCTATTAGTAGATATTCCTATTAGTAGCTATTCCTATTAGTAGCTATTCCTATTAGTAGCTATTCCTATTAGTAGCTATTCCTGTTAGTATCTATTCCTATTAGTAGCTATTCCTATTAGTAGCTATTCCTGTTAGTAGCTATTCCTATTAGTAGTTATTCCAATTAGTAGCTATTCCTATTAGTAGCTATTCCTATTAGTAGCTATTCCTGTTAGTAGCTATTCCTGTTAGTAGCTATTCCTATTAGTAGCTATTCCTATTAGTAGCTATTCCTATTAGTAGCTATTCCTATTAGTAGCTATTCCTGATAGTAACTATTCCTATTAGTAGCTATTCCTATTAGTAGCTATTCCTGCTAGTAGCTATTCCTATTAGTAGCTATTCCTATTAGTAGCTATTCCTATTAGTAGCTATTCCTGTTAGTAGCTATTCCTGTTAGTAGCTATTCCTGTTAGTAGCTATTCATATTAGTCGCTATTCCTATTAGTAGCTATTCCAGTTAGTAACTATTCCTATTAGTAGCTATTCCTGTTAGGAGCTATTCCTATTAGTAGATATTCCTATTAGTAGCTATTCCTATTAGTAGCTATTCCTATTAGTAGCTATTCCTATTAGTAGCTATTCCTGTTAGTATCTATTCCTATTAGTAGCTATTCTTATTAGTAGCTATTCCTATTAGTAGCTATTCCTGTTAGTAGCTATTCCTATTAGTAGCTATTCCTATTAGTAGCTATTCCTTACAGTAGCTTTTCCTATTAGTAGTTATTCCTGTTAGTAGCTATTCCTGTTAGTAGCTATTTTTGTTAGTAGCTATTCCTGTTAGTAGCTATTCCTATTAGTAGCTATTGTTATTAGTAGCTATTCCTTACAGTAGCTTTTCCTATTAGTAGTTATTCTTGTTAGTAGCTATTCCTGTTAGTAGCTATTCCTGTTAGTAGCTATTTCTGTTAGTAGCTATTCCTGTTAGTAGCTATTCCTGTTAGTAGCTATTCCTATTAGTAGATATTCCTGTTAGTAGCTATTCCTATTAGTAACTATTCCTGTTAGTAGCTATTCCTATTAGTAGCTATTCCTGTTAGTAGCTATTTTTGTTACTAGCTATTCCTGTTAGTAGCTATTCCTATTAGTAGCTATTTCTATTAGTAGCTATTCCTTACAGTAGCTATTCCTATTAGTAGCTATTCCTATTAGTAGCTATTCCTATTAGTAGCTGTTCCTGTTAGTAGCTATTCATATTAGTAGCTATTCCTATTAGTAGCTATTCCTATTAGTAGCTATTCCTATTAGTAGCTATTCCTGTTAGTAGCTATTCATATTAGTAGCTATTCCTATTAGTAGCTATTCCTGATAGTAACTATTCCTATTAGTAGCTATTCCTATTAGTAGCTATTCCTATTAGTAGCTGTTCCTGTTAGTGGCTATTCCTATTAGTAGCTATTCCTATTAGTAGCTATTCCTATTAGTAGCTATTCCTATTAGTAGCTATTCCTGATAGTAACTATTCCTATTAGTAGCTATTCCTATTAGTAGCTATTCCTGCTAGTAGCTATTCCTATTAGTAGCTATTCCTATTAGTAGCTATTCCTATTAGTAGCTATTCCTGTTAGTAGCTATTCCTGTTAGTAGCTATTCCTGTTAGTAGCTATTCATATTAGTCGCTATTCCTATTAGTAGCTATTCCAGTTAGTAACTATTCCTATTAGTAGCTATTCCTGTTAGGAGCTATTCCTATTAGTAGATATTCCTATTAGTAGCTATTCCTATTAGTAGCTATTCCTATTAGTAGCTATTCCTATTAGTAGCTATTCCTGTTAGTATCTATTCCTATTAGTAGCTATTCTTATTAGTAGCTATTCCTATTAGTAGCTATTCCTGTTAGTAGCTATTCCTATTAGTAGCTATTCCTGTTAGTAGCTATTCCAGTTAGTAGCTATTCCTGTTAGTAGCTATTCCTGTTAGTAGCTATTCCTATTAGTAGCTATTCCTATTAGTAGCTGTTCCTGTTAGTAGCTATTCCTATTAGTAGCTATTCCTATTAGTAGCTATTCCTGCTAGTAGCTATTCCTGTTAGTAGCTATTCCTGTTAGTAGCTATTCCTGATAGTAACTATTCCTATTAGTAGCTATTCCTATTAGTAGCTATTCCTATTAGTAGCTGTTCCTGTTAGTAGCTATTCCTATTAGTAGCTATTCCTATTAGTAGCTATTCCTGCTAGTAGCTATTCGTATTAGTAGCTATTCCTATTAGTAGCTATTCCTATTAGTAGCTATTCCTGTTAGTAGCTATTCCAGTTAGTAGCTATTCCTGTTAGTAGCTATTCCTGTTAGTAGCTATTTTTGTTAGTAGCTATTCCTGTTAGTAGCTATTCCTATTAGTAGCTATTCCTATTAGTAGCTATTCCTTACAGTAGCTTTTCCTATTAGTAGTTATTCCTGTTAGTAGCTATTCCTGTTAGTAGCTATTTTTGTTAGTAGCTATTCCTGTTAGTAGCTATTCCTATTAGTAGCTATTCTTATTAGTAGCTATTCCTTACAGTAGCTTTTCCTATTAGTAGTTATTCCTGTTAGTAGCTATTTCTGTTAGTAGCTATTCCTGTTAGTAGCTATTCCTGTTAGTAACTATTCCTATTAGTAGATATTCCTGTTAGTAGCTATTCCTATTAGTAGCTATTCCTGTTAGTAGCTATTCCTATTAGTAGCTATTCCTGTTAGTAGCTATTCCAGTTAGTAGCTATTCCTATTAGTAGCTATTCCTGTTAGTAGCTATTTTTGTTAGTAGCTATTCCTGTTAGTAGCTATTCCTATTAGTAGCTATTCCTATTAGTAGCTATTCCTTACAGTAGCTTTTCCTATTAGTAGTTATTCCTGTTAGTAGCTATTCCTGTTAGTAGCTATTTTTGTTAGTAGCTATTCCTGTTAGTAGCTATTCCTATTAGTAGCTATTCTTATTAGTAGCTATTCCTTACAGTAGCTTTTCCTATTAGTAGTTATTCCTGTTAGTAGCTATTCCTGTTAGTAGCTATTCCTGTTAGTAGCTATTTCTGTTAGTAGCTATTCCTATTAGTAGATATTCCTGTTAGTAGCTATTCCTATTAGTAACTATTCCTGTTAGTAGCTATTCCTATTAGTAGCTATTCCTGTTAGTAGCTATTTTTGTTACTAGCTATTCCTGTTAGTAGCTATTCCTATTAGTAGCTATTTCTATTAGTAGCTATTCCTTACAGTAGCTTTTCCTATTAGTAGCTATTCCTATTAGTAGCTATTCCTATTAGTAGCTGTTCCTGTTAGTAGCTATTCATATTAGTAGCTATTCCTATTAGTAGCTATTCCTATTAGTAGCTATTCCTATTAGTAGCTATTCCTGTTAGTAGCTATTCATATTAGTAGCTATTCCTATTAGTAGCTATTCCTGATAGTAACTATTCCTATTAGTAGCTATTCCTATTAGTAGCTATTCCTATTAGTAGCTGTTCCTGTTAGTGGCTATTCCTATTAGTAGCTATTCCTATTAGTAGCTATTCCTATTAGTAGCTATTCCTATTAGTAGCTATTCCTATTAGTAGCTATTCCTGATAGTAACTATTCCTATTAGTAGCTATTCCTATTAGTAGCTATTCCTGCTAGTAGCTATTCCTATTAGTAGCTATTCCTATTAGTAGCTATTCCTATTAGTAGCTATTCCTGTTAGTAGCTATTCCTGTTAGTAGCTATTCCTGTTAGTAGCTATTCATATTAGTCGCTATTCCTATTAGTAGCTATTCCAGTTAGTAACTATTCCTATTAGTAGCTATTCCTGTTAGGAGCTATTCCTATTAGTAGATATTCCTATTAGTAGCTATTCCTATTAGTAGCTATTCCTATTAGTAGCTATTCCTATTAGTAGCTATTCCTGTTAGTATCTATTCCTATTAGTAGCTATTCTTATTAGTAGCTATTCCTATTAGTAGCTATTCCTGTTAGTAGCTATTCCTATTAGTAGCTATTCCTGTTAGTAGCTATTCCAGTTAGTAGCTATTCCTGTTAGTAGCTATTCCTGTTAGTAGCTATTCCTATTAGTAGCTATTCCTATTAGTAGCTATTCCTGTTAGTAGCTATTCCTATTAGTAGCTATTCCTATTAGTAGCTATTCCTGCTAGTAGCTATTCCTGTTAGTAGCTATTCCTGTTAGTAGCTATTCATATTAGTAGCTATTCCTATTAGTAGCTATTCCTGATAGTAACTATTCCTATTAGTAGCTATTCCTATTAGTAGCTATTCCTATTAGTAGCTGTTCCTGTTAGTAGCTATTCCTATTAGTAGCTATTCCTATTAGTAGCTATTCCTGCTAGTAGCTATTCGTATTAGTAGCTATTCCTATTAGTAGCTATTCCTATTAGTAGCTATTCCTGTTAGTAGCTATTCCTATTAGTAGCTATTCCTATTAGTAGCTATTCCTGTTTGTAGCTATTCCTGTTAGTAGCTATTCATATTAGTCGCTATTCCTATTAGTAGCTATTCCAGTTAGTAACTATTCCTATTAGTAGCTATTCCTGTTAGTAGCTATTCCTATTAGTAGATATTCCTATTAGTAGCTATTCCTATTAGTAGCTATTCCTATTAGTAGCTATTCCTATTAGTAGCTATTCCTGTTAGTATCTATTCCTATTAGTAGCTATTCCTATTAGTAGCTATTCCTGTTAGTAGCTATTCCTATTAGTAGTTATTCCAATTAGTAGCTATTCCTATTAGTAGCTATTCCTATTAGTAGCTATTCCTGTTAGTAGCTATTCCTGTTAGTAGCTATTCCTATTAGTAGCTATTCCTATTAGTAGCTATTCCTATTAGTAGCTATTCCTATTAGTAGCTATTCCTGATAGTAACTATTCCTATTAGTAGCTATTCCTATTAGTAGCTATTCCTGCTAGTAGCTATTCCTATTAGTAGCTATTCCTATTAGTAGCTATTCCTATTAGTAGCTATTCCTGTTAGTAGCTATTCCTGTTAGTAGCTATTCCTGTTAGTAGCTATTCATATTAGTCGCTATTCCTATTAGTAGCTATTCCAGTTAGTAACTATTCCTATTAGTAGCTATTCCTGTTAGGAGCTATTCCTATTAGTAGATATTCCTATTAGTAGCTATTCCTATTAGTAGCTATTCCTATTAGTAGCTATTCCTATTAGTAGCTATTCCTGTTAGTATCTATTCCTATTAGTAGCTATTCTTATTAGTAGCTATTCCTATTAGTAGCTATTCCTGTTAGTAGCTATTCCTATTAGTAGCTATTCCTGTTAGTAGCTATTCCAGTTAGTAGCTATTCCTGTTAGTAGCTATTCCTGTTAGTAGCTATTCCTATTAGTAGCTATTCCTATTAGTAGCTGTTCCTGTTAGTAGCTATTCCTATTAGTAGCTATTCCTATTAGTAGCTATTCCTGCTAGTAGCTATTCCTGTTAGTAGCTATTCCTGTTAGTAGCTATTCATATTAGTAGCTATTCCTATTAGTAGCTATTCCAGTTAGTAACTATTCCTATTAGTAGCTATTCCTGTTAGTAGCTATTCCTATTAGTAGATATTCCTATTAGTAGCTATTCCTATTAGTAGCTATTCCTATTAGTAGCTATTCCTATTAGTAGCTATTCCTGTTAGTATCTATTCCTATTAGTAGCTATTCCTATTAGTAGCTATTCCTGTTAGTAGCTATTCCTATTAGTAGTTATTCCAATTAGTAGCTATTCCTATTAGTAGCTATTCCTATTAGTAGCTATTCCTGTTAGTAGCTATTCCTGTTAGTAGCTATTCCTATTAGTAGCTATTCCTGTTAGTAGCTATTCCTATTAGTAGCTATTCCTATTAGTAGCTATTCCTGTTAGTAGCTATTCCTGTTAGTAGCTATTCCTATTAGTAGCTATTCCTGTTAGTAGCTATTCCTATTAGTAGCTATTCCTGTTAGTAGCTATTCCTATTAGTAGCTATTCCTGTTAGTAGCTATTCCTATTAGTAGCTATTCCTGTTAGTAACTATTCCTATTAGTAGCTATTCCTATTAGTAGCTATTCCTGTTAGTAACTATTCCTGTTAGTAGCTATTCCTATTAGTAGCTATTCCAATTAGTAGCTATTCCTGTTAGTAGTTATTCCTGCCTCCCCATGGTGGAGTTGCTGCGGTAGCTCTCTTGGTATACGTCGCGTTAAGCTGCTTGGTTATTCTAAACGGACAGTGCTGCGGTCAAAGAGCCTAGCTTAGACTAAAAAGACTCCTGGCTAACATCCGCAAGCATGAATAACTTCCGGCGAGTGAAACTTACTAGCTTTCCTCCAGCGTTATGGCAACCCCATTCCTATTTCCTATTTCCTGGAGTTGGAGGGAGTCTCTCTCAGGACTGGAGGGTACACCCCTGGGGGGTCTCCCAGATAAGGGAAATGTTCGGCGAGAAAACTTGCATTGTTGTCTGTTTTTCTCGATGAGGGAGTCGAGCGCTTCTCAGGCCTCGGATCCTCCTGACCCGACGGACAGGGAACGTAACATTATGACTCTAACTACTGATCCCTGAAGGAGGGAGAATGAGGTACAACACCTGTTTGGCCCCACGCCGCCCGGTTAGACGCTCGGTGAAGAGCGCTAATGAGTTGAGGATTGAGGATTATTACCTGTGGAAGGAAGGTAACCTCTTCCGGCAAAGTGCAGAGTTCATTGGTCTTGTCTGGCGTGATTTTAGTTCTTCAAAAACAAAGTGGCGAGAGTTCGACTCCCCAAATAGTTGTGTTGTACCTCGTTTCCCTCCTTCAGGAAACAGTAGTTGTAGTCATAACATTGTTCTAACTACAGGGAAAGGTAGCTAGATGTTATATGGTAGAAAACCCGACCCTGAGAATCAGTGACTAGGGTCTGGTTTCACTTGACTCTTTTGAGATAGAGGAACTACGTCACTACCTGTTAAATAAAATACTAAATACTAAATACTAAATAAAATACTAAATGAAATACTAAATGAAATACTAAATACTAAATAAACTACTAAATACTAAATAAATAGTAAATAGTAAAAACAAAATACTAAATAAAATACTAAATACTAAATAAAATACAAAATACAAAATACTTAATACTAAATAAAATACTAAATACTAAATACTAAATAAAATACTAAATACTAAATAAATAGTAAATAGTAAAAACAAAATACTAAATAAAATACTAAATACTAAATAAAATACAAAATACAAAATACAAAATACTTAATACTAAATAAAATACTAAATACTACATAAAATACCAAATACTAAATACTAAATAAAATACTAAATACTAAATAAAATACTAAATACGAAATACTAAATAAAATACGAAATACAAAATACTAAATAAAATACTAAATACTAAATAAAATACAAAATACGAAATACTAAATAAAATACTAAATACTAAATAAAATACTAAATACGAAATACTAAATAAAATACTAAATACTAAATAAAATACTAAATACGATGGAGAACAGGTTCTTTTTTAATGAGGGAATTTAGCAAGTGGCAAGTTTGCATCAACTACCTTCACTAAAACCACTGCAAAAAAAGTTCTGCCTTCAAAACTTTGATTTGGAATCGCAACGTTGTGGCATGTCTGCCTCGTGATTCGTTATGGAGAGCTGTCCGTCATGAAGAGGACCCACCCTGTTTGGTTGTGGCATGTCTGCCTCGTGATTTGTTTTGGAGAGCTGTCCATCATGAAGAGGACAAGCCCTGTTTGATTTCCCTTTATGGTCATTGAAACCAGATCCTAGTCGCTGTTGGATCGGGTTTTCAAGACTAGAAAATAGCCACTACGGAAGGTAGGAAGGAAGCAAGGAAGGAAGGAAGGGAGTGAGTGAGTGAGTGAGTGAGTGACTGAGTGAGCGAGCGAGCGAGTGTGTGAGTGAGTGAGTGAGTGAGTGAGTGAGTGAGTGAGTGAGAGAGCGAGCGAGCGAGCGAGCGAGTGAGTGAGTGAGTGAGTGAGTGAGTGAGTGAGTGAGTGAGCGAGCGGGTACCTACTCTTCAAACACATCCTCCGTATCCATCCTCCTGTAGAACTTGGCCAGTTTGACGGACAGGATGATGCTGGGGACGAGGAACACACAGCAGCCACCCAGACCGAACCAGAAGGTATTCTACAACACAGAGAGATATAACCTTAACCCAGACCAGAATATATTATATAACACACAGAGAGATATAACCTTAACCCAGACCAGACCAGAATATATTATATAACACACAGAGAGATATAACCTTAACCCAGACCAGAATATATTATATAACACACAGAGAGATATAACCTTAACCCAGACCAGAATATATTATATAACACACAGAGAGATATAACCTTAACCCAGACCAAACAGACAGACAGCACATACCGACTCAGACAGACAGCAGATACCGACTCAGACAGACAGCACATACCGACTTAGACAGACAGCACATACCGACACAGACAGACAGCACATACCGACTCAGACAGCACATACCGACACAGACAGCACACTGACTCAGACAGACAGCACATACTGACTCAGACAGACAGCAAATACCGACCCAGACAGACAGCACATACCGACTCAGACAGACAGCACATACCGACACAGACAGCACATACCGACACAGACAGCACATACTGACTCAGACAGACAGCACATACCGACTCAGACAGACAGCACATACCGACTCAGACAGACAGCACATACCTACTCAGACACACAGCACATACTGACTCAGACAGATAGCACATACTGACTCAGACAGACAGCACATACGGACTCAGACAGACAGCACATACCGACTCAGACAGACAGCACATACCGACTCAGACAGACAGCACATACCGACTCAGACAGACAGCACATACCGACTCAGACAGACAGCACATTCCGACTCAGACAGACAGCACATACCGACTCAGACAGACAGCAGATACTGACTCAGACAGACAGCAGATACCGACTCAGACAGACAGCACATACCGACTCAGACAGACAGCACATACCGACACAGACAGACAGCACATACCTACTCAGACAGACAGCACATACTGACTCAGACAGACAGCACATACCGACACAGACAGCACATACCGACACAGACAGCACATACTGACTCAGACAGACAGCATATACTGACTCAGACAGACAGCACATACCGACCCAGACAGACAGCACATACCGACTCAGACAGACAGCACATACCGACACAGACAGCACATACCGACACAGACAGCACATACTGACTCAGACAGACAGCACATACCGACTCAGCCAGACAGCACATACCGACTCAGTCAGACAGCACATACCTACTCAGACACACAGCACATACCGACTCAGACAGACAGCACATACCGACTCAGACAGACAGCAGATACCGACTCAGACAGACAGCAGATACCGACTCAGACAGACAGCAGATACCGACTCAGACAGACAGCACATACCGACTCAGACAGACAGCACATACCGACTCAGACAGACAGTTCCTGTGTATCTTACCACTGAGTCGACTATGAAGCTGCAGGCTACTATCTCCATGGAGTCAATGAGGTTACTGATGGGCTTACACTGGGCCACCTCCCCTGTTAGCTAGGACAGAGATATTACACACACAGACATTACACTGGGCCACCTCCCCTGTTAGCTAGGACAGAGATATTACACACACAGACATTACACTGGGCCACCTCCCCTGTTAGCTAGGACAGAGATATTACACACATATTGGTTAAACATCATGGAGGAGAGGTTAGGAATGGAGGAGAGATTAGGACTGACTGAAGGCAGTACCCGTTAAAAAACAGTCTCAGTGTCAAAAGGCGACTCTGGGATGCTGACCTTCTAGTGACCCCAAACTTTAGAACGGCAGTATAGAACTCTAACTTACAGAGTTTTTGACCCAGTCTGTGTACTGTCTGAAGTATCCAATCAGGCTCCGCATGTACACATCTGTCTCCTGCAGAACAACGAGAAGTTGTTTAGAGTGTGTGTGTGTGTGTGTGTGTGTGTGTGTGTGTGTGTGTGTGTGTGTGTGTGTGTGTGTGTGTGTGTGTGTGTGAGTGTGTGTGTTTGTGTGTGTGTGTGTGTGTGTGTGTGTCTGTGTGTGTGTGTGTGTGGAGAGTGTGTTTACCTGTTTTACCACGCGTGAAGCGTTGTGTGTGATGAGGTACTCTGCTTCGTCGATGGAACTAAGGACGTTAGTCACCTTCACCTGAGAGAGAGGGAGGTGAGTTAGGGTGTGTGTGTGTGTTTATGTGTGTGTGTGTGTGTGTGTGTGTGTGTGTGTGTGTGTGTGTGTGTGTGTGTGTGTGTGTGTGTGTGTGTGTGTGTGTGTGTGTGAGAGAGACAGGCGAGTTAGGGTGTGTGTGTGTGTGTGTGTGTGTGTGTGTGTGTGTGTCCTCACAGGTAGATCCTTAGCTGTCCTCTGCAGTAGCCGGATGCTCTGGCTGAGAGTGCTCTGGAAGAGAGGAGAAGGCCATGTTTCAGATGGGACTAGTTACTGAATCTGGCAGGTAAATGCTGCCAGGAGAAGGCCATGTTTCTGATGGGTCTAGTTACTGAATCTGGCAGGTAAACGCTGCCAGGAAAAGGCCATGTTTCAGACGGGTCTAGTTACTGAATCTGGCAGGTAAACGCTGCCAGGAGAAGGCCATGTTTCAGATGGGTCTAGTTACTGAATCTGGCAGGTAAATGCTGCCAGGAGAAGGCCATGTTTCAGACGGGTCTAGTTACTGAATCTGGCAGGTAAATGCTGCCAGGACAAGGCCATGTTTCAGACGGACCTAGTTACTGAATCTGGCAGGTAAATGCTGCCAGGAGGAGGCCATGTTTCAGACGGACCTAGTTACTGAATCTGGCAGGTAAATGCTGCCAGGAGAAGGCCATGTTTCAGACGGGTCTAGTTACTGAATCTGGCAGGTAAATGCTGCCAGGAGAGGGCCATGTTTCAGACGGGTCTAGTTACTGAATCTGGCAGGTAAACGCTGCCAGGAGAAGGCCATGTTTCAGACGGGTCTAGTTACTGAATCTGGCAGGTAAATGCTGCCAGGAGAAGGCCATGTTTCAGATGGGACTAGTTACTGAATCTGGCAGGTAAATGCTGCCAGGAGAAGGCCATGTTTCAGACGGGTCTAGTTACTGAATCTGGCAGGTAAATGCTTCCAGGAGAAGGCCATGTTTCAGACGGGTCTAGTTACTGAATCTGGCAGGTAAATGCTGCCAGGAGTCCATGTTTCAGATGGGTCTAGTTACTGATTCTGGCAGGTAAATGCTGCCAGGAGAAGGCCATGTTTCAGACGGGTCTAGTTACTGAATTTGGCAGGTAAATGCTGCCAGGAGTCCATGTTTCAGATGGGTCTAGTTACTGATTCTGGCAGGTAAATGCTGCCAGGAGAAGGCCATGTTTCAGACGGGTCTAGTTACTGAATTTGGCAGGTAAATGCTGCCAGGAGGCCATGTTTCAGATGGGTCTAGTTACTGATTCTGGCAGGTAAATGCTGCCAGAAGAAGGCCATGTTTCAGACGGGTCTAGATACTGTTCAGAACAACAACATCACAACAACACAACACACCGAGCACCACAGAGTATTACAACACAAATACACACAGGACCAGTCAAAGGTTTGGACACACCTACTCATTCCAGGGTTTTTCTTTATTTTTACTATTTTCTACATTGTAGAATAGTGAAGACATCAAACTATGAAATAACTCAGATGGAATCATGTAGTAACCTCCAAAAAATGTTAAACAAATCAAAATATATTTTTTATTTGCGATTCTTCAAAGTAGCCACCCTTTGCCTTGATGACAGATTTGCACACTCTTGGCGTTCTCTCAACCAGCTTCACCTGGAATGCTTTCCCAACAGTCTTGAAGGAGTTCCCACATATGCTGAGCACTTGTTGGCTGCTTTTCCTTCACTCTGCGGTCCAACTCATCCCAAACCATCTCAATTGGGTTGAGGTCGGGTGATTGTGGAGGTCAGGTCATCTGATGCAGCACTCCATCACTCTCCTTCTTGGTCAAATAGTCCTTACACAGCCTGGAGGTGTGTTGGGTCATTGTCCTGTTGAAAAACAAATGATAGTCCCACTAAGCGCAAACCAGATGGGATGGAGTATCGCTGCAGAATGCTGTGGTAGCCATGCTGGTTAAGTGTGCCTTGAATTCTAAATAAATCACACAGACAGTGTCACCAGCAAAGTACCCCCACACCACCCCCTCCATGCTTCACGATGGGAACTACACATGTGGAGATCATCCGTTCACCTACTCTGCGTCTCACAAAGACACGGCGGTTGGAACCAAAAATCTCAAATTTGGACTCATCAGACCAAAGGACAGATTTCCACCGGTCTAATGTCCATTGCCTTCATGTCTTAAAGTAATGATGGACTGTCATTTCTCTTTGCTTATTTGAGCTGTTCTTGTCATAATATTTACCAAATAGGGCTATCTTCTGTCAACCACCCCTACCTTGTCACAACACAACTGATTGGCTGAAACACAATCAGACGGAAAGAAATTCCACAAATTAACTTGGATCAAGGCACACCTGTTAATTGAAATGCATTCCAGGTGACTACCTCATGAAGCTGGTTGAGAGAACGCCAAGAGTGTGCAAAGCTGTCATCAAGGCAAAGGGTGGCTACTTTGAAGAATCTCCAATATAAAATATATTTTGATTTGTTTAACACTTTTTTTGGTTACTACATGATTCCATATGTGTTATTTCATAGTTTTGATGTCTTCACTATTATAATACAATGTAGAAAATAGTAAAAAAATAAAGAAAAACCCTGGAATGAGTCGGTAGTGTAAAACTTTTGACTGGTACTGTATATACACACACACAGAAAGTATACCCCTTGACTTATTTCACATTTAGTTGTCTTACAATTTAAATTCAAAATTGATTAAATAGAGTTTTATTCTCACCCATCTATACACAATACCCCATAATGACAAATTGAAAACATGTTTTGAAAAATGTTAGAACATTTATTGAAAACGGAATACAGAAATATCCAATTTACATAAGTATTCACACCCATGAGTCAATACTTTGTAGAAGCACCTTTGGCAGTGATTACAGTTTTCTGGGTAATTCTCTAAGAGCTTTCCACACCTGGATTGTGCAACATTTGCCCATTTATTATTTTCAAAATTCTTCAAGCTCTGTCGAATTGGTTGTTGATCATTGCTAGACAACCATTTCCAGGGTCTTTCCACAGATGTTCAAGTAGATTTAAGTCAAAACTGTAACTCGTCCACTCAGGAACATTCACTGTCTTCTTGGTAAGCAACTCCAGTGTATATTTGACCTTGTGTTGTAGGTTATTGTCCTGCTGAAAGGTGAATTCATCTCCCAGTGTCACGTCCTGACCAGTATAAGGGTTATTTGTTATTGTAGTTTGGTCAGGACATGGCAGTGGGGTATTTGTTTTATGTGGTTTGGGGTGTGTGTTTATGTAGAGGTGTGTTTGGTTAGTGTTTTCCGGGGTTTTTGGGCTATGTTCTATGTTAGTAGATTTCTATGTTCTAGTCTAGTCTTTTTAGTTCTATGTTTAGTTTATTGATTTGGCCTTCAATTGGAGGCAGCTGTTCCTCGTTGCCTCTGATTGAAGGTCCTATATAGAGGAGTGTGTTTTGTTTGGGTTTTGTGGGAAGTTGTGATTGCA
>NW_021822576.1:30000-37500 GCF_901001165.1 Salmo trutta
AGCAGCGTAGTTAATATCTCCTATCCCAGCGTTAGAGAAGGTCAACAGGGTTATACCTCCACTAGGTAAGCAGCGTAGTTAATATCTCCTATCCCAGCGTTAGAGAAGGTCAGCAGGGTTAGTTAATATCTCCTATCCCAGCGTTAGAGAAGGTCAGCAGGGTTATACCTCCGCTAGGTAAGCAGCGTAGTTAATATCTCCTATCCCAGCGTTAGAGAAGGTCAGCAGGGTTAGTTAATATCTCCTATCCCAGGGTTAGAGAAGGTCAGCAGGGTTAGTTAATATCTCCTATCCCAGCATTAGAGAAGTTCAGCAGGGTTATACCTCCGCTAGGTAAGCAGCGTAGTTAATATCTCCTATCCCAGGGTTAGAGAAGGTCAGCAGGGTTATACCTCCGCTAGGTAAGCAGCGTAGTTAATATCTCCTATCCCAGCATTAGAGAAGGTCAGCAGGGTTATACCTCCTCTAGGAAAGCAGCGTAGTTAGTATCTCCTATCCCAGCGTTAGAGAAGGTCAGCAGGGTTATACCTCCGCTAGGTAAGCAGCGTAGTTAATATCTCCTATCCCAGCGTTAGAGAAGGTCAGCAGGGTTATACCTCCGCTAGGTAAGCAGCGTAGTTAATATCTCCTATCCCAGCGTTAGAGAAGGTCAGCAGGGTTATACCTCCGCTAGGTAAGCAGCGTAGTTAATATCTCCTATCCCAGTGTTAGAGAAGGTCAGCAGGGTTATACCTCTGCTGAGGTAAGCAGCGTAGTTAATATCTCCTATCCCAGCGTTAGAGAAGGTCAGCAGCGTAGTTAATATCTCCTATCCCAGGGTTAGAGAAGGTCAGCAGGGTTATACCTCCGCTAGGTAAGCAGCGTAGTTAATATCTCCTATCCCAGCGTTAGAGAAGGTCAGCAGGGTTATACCTCCGCTAGGTAAGCAGCGTAGTTAATATCTCCTATCCCAGCGTTAGAGAAGGTCAGCAGGGTTAGTTAATATCTCCTATCCCAGCGTTAGAGAAGGTCAGCAGGGTTATACCTCCGCTAGGTCAGCAGGGTTAGTTAATATCTCCTATCCCAGCATTAGAGAAGGTCAGCAGCGTAGTTAATATCTCCTATCCCAGGGTTAGAGAAGGTCAGCAGGGTTATACCTCCGCTAGGTGAGCAGCGTAGTTAATATCTCCTATCCCAGCGTTAGAGAAGGTCAGCAGCGTAGTTAATATCTCCTATCCCAGCGTTAGAGAAGGTCAGCAGGGTTAGTTATTATCTCCTATCCCAGTGTTAGAGAAGGTCAGCAGGGTTAGTTAATATCTCCTATCCCAGTGTTAGAGAAGGTCAGCAGGGTTATACCTCCGCTAGGTAAGCAGCGTAGTTAATATCTCCTATCCCAGCGTTAGAGAAGGTCAGCAGGGTTATACCTCCGCTAGGTAAGCAGAGTAGTTAATATCTCCTATCCCAGCGTTAGAGAAGATCAGCAGGGTTATACCTCTGCTAGTTAAGCAGCGTAGTTAATATCTCCTATCCCAGTGTTAGAGAAGGTCAGCAGCGTAGTTAATATCTCCTATCCCAGCGTTAGAGAAGGTCAGCAGGGTTAGTTAATATCTCCTATCCCAGCGTTAGAGAAGGTCAGCAGGGTTAGTTAATATCTCCTATCCCAGCATTAGAGAAGTTCAGCAGGGTTATACCTCCGCTAGGTAAGCAGCGTAGTTAATATCTCCTATCCCAGGGTTAGAGAAGGTCAGCAGGGTTATACCTCCGCTAGGTAAGCAGCGTAGTTAATATCTCCTATCCCAGCGTTAGAGAAGATCAGCAGGGTTAGTTAATATCTCCTATCCCAGCGTTAGAGAAGGTCAGCAGGGTTAGTTAATATCTCCTATCCCAGCGTTAGAGAAGGTCAGCAGGGTTATACCTCCGCTAGGTAAGCAGCGTAGTTATTATCTCCTATCCCAGCGTTAGAGAAGGTCAGCAGCGTAATTAATATCTCCTATCCCAGCGTTAGAGAAGGTCAGCAGGGTTATACCTCCGCTAGGTCAGCAGGGTTAGTTAATATCTCCTATCCCAGCATTAGAGAAGGTCAGCAGGGTTATACCTCCGCTAGGTCAGCAGGGTTAGTTAATATCTCCTATCCCAGCGTTAGAGAAGATCAGCAGGGTGATACCTCCGCTAGGTAAGCAGCGTAGTTAATATCTCCTATCCCAGCGTTAGAGAAGGTCAGCAGGGTTATACCTCCGCTAGGTAAGCAGCGTAGTTAATTTCTCCTATCCCAGCGTTAGAGAAGGTCAGAAGGTCATCCCGTCCTTCCTGGTCCAATAACTCGACGCTCTGGAGGTCGACGCTCACGCTGTCAAACACCTTCACCAGGTCCTTGTTAAACTGACAGACAGACAGACAGACAGACAGACAGACAGACAGACAGAGGGAGAGACAGAAACCCTTTATCTTGAACAGTAACCCCAGTAACTGCAATACTCCCCCACCCAGACCCCCCCTCCACCCAGAACCCCCCCTCCACCAAGACCCCCCCCTCCACCCAGACCCCCCTCCACCCAGACCCCCCCTCCTCCACCCAGACCCCCCCTCCACCCAGACCCCCCCTCCTCCACCCAGACCCCCCCCTCCACCCAGACCCCCCCTCCACCCAGCCCCCCCCTCCTCCACCCAGACCCCCCCTCCACCCAGCCCCCCCTCCCCCACACAGACCCCCTCCACCCAGACCCCCCCTCCTCCACCCAGACCCCCCCCCCCCGACGTACCACGGTGGTCTTGAGGAAGGTGTTGATGTTGAACATGGTCTCCAGCTGCAGAGCATGGTACAGCCCACTGTTATCATAGCAGTCCCTACACACACACACACACACACACACACACACACACACACACACACACACACACACAACACACACACACACACACACACACACACACACACACACACACACACAGAGCATGGTACAGCCCACTGTTATCATAGCAGTCCCTACACACACACACACACAAACACACACACACACACACACACACACACACACACACACACAGAGCATGGTACAGCCCACTGTTATCATAGCAGTCCCTACACACACACACACACACACACACACACACACACACACACACACACACCACACACACACACACACAGACACCACACACACACACACACAGAGCATGGTACAGCCCACTGTTATCATAGCAGTCCCTACACACACACACACACACACACACACACACACACACACACACACACACACACACACACACACACACACACACACACACCACACGCACACACACAGACACACACACACACACCACACACAGACACACACACCACACACACACACATAGACACCACACACACACACACACACACACACACACACACACACACACAGAGCATGGTACAGCCCACTGTTATCATAGCAGTCCCTACACACACACACACACACACACACACACACACCACACGCACACACACAGACACACACAACACACACCACACACACACACACACACACACACACACACACACACACACACACACACACACACACACACACACACACACACACACACACACACACACACAGTTTCAACATGATTTCAACCCGTTAAATGATATGTGATGACGGTGAATCAACGTGGAAGACCGATTGGCTGATGGAAACATGACCTGGCTCTATAGTTTAATACAGGACTGGGCTGATGGAGACATGACCTGTCTCTGCACAGGACTGGGCTGATGGAAACATGACCTGTCTCTATACAGGACTGGGCTGATGGAAACATGACCTGTCTCTACACAGGACTGGGCTGATGGAAACAGGACCTGTCTCTATACAGGACTGGGCTGATGGAAACATGACCTGTCTCTATACAGGACTGGGCTGATGGAAACATGACCTGTCTCTATACAGGACTGGGCTGATGGAAACATGACCTGTCTCTATAGTTTAATACAGGACTGGGCTGATGGAAACATGACCTGTCTCTATACAGGACTGGGCTGATGGAAACATGACCTGTCTCTACACAGGACTGGGCTGATGGAAACATGACCTGTCTCTACACAGGACTGGGCTGATGGAAACAGGACCTGTCTCTATACAGGACTGGGCTGATGGAAACATGACCTGTCTCTACACAGGACTGGGCTGATGGAAACATGACCTGTCTCTATACAGGACTGGGCTGATGGAACCATGACCTGTCTCTATACAGGACTGGGCTGATGGAAACATGACCTGTCTCTATACAGGACTGGGCTGATGGAAACATGACCTGTCTCTACACAGGACTGGGCTGATGGACACATGACCTGTCTCTATACAGGACTGGGCTGATGGAAACATGACCTGTCTCTATACAGGACTGGGCTGATGGAAACATGACCTGTCTCTATACAGGACTGGGCTGATGGAAACATGACCTGTCTCTACACAGGACTGGGCTGATGGACACATGACCTGTCTCTATAGTTTAATTCACACAGGACTGACAACTGGTTTGTTTTACATGACGGGATATTTTGGTGTTGGTCAAATTACTGTAAACCTAACTTCTGGAAACCTAACTTCTGGAAACCTAACTTCTGGAAACCTAACTTCTGGAAACCTAACTTCTGTAATCCAAAATACTGTAAACCTAGCTTCTGTAAACCAAACTACTGTAAACCTAGCTACTGTAAACCTAGCTTCTATAAACCTAGCTACTGGAATCCTAGCTACTGTAAACCTAGCTTTAGTAAACCTAGCTTCTGTAAACCTAGCTACTGTAAACCTAGCTACAGTAAACCTAGCTTCTGTAAACCTAGTTACTGGGAACCTAACTTCTGTAAACCTAGCTTCTGTAAACCTAGCTTCTGTAATCCAAACTACAGTAAACCTAGCTTCTGTAAACCTAACTACTGTAAATCTAGCTACAGTAAACATAGCTACAGTAAACCTAACTTCTGGAAACCTAGCTACAGTAAACATAGCTTCTGTAATCCAAAATACAGTAAACCTAGCTTCTGTAAACCTAACTACTGTAAACCTAGCTACAGTAAACCTTGCTACAGTAAACCTAACTTCTGGAAACCTTGCTACAGTAAACCTAGCTTCTATAAACCTAGCTTCTGGACACCTAGCTTCTAGAAATCTAACTTCTGGAAACCTAACTTCTGTAAACCTAGCTTCTGTAAACCTAGCTTCTGGAAACCTAGCTTCTGTAAACCTAGCTTCTGTAAACCTAGCTTCTGGAAACCTAGCTTCTGTAAACCTAGCTTCTGTAAACCTAACTTCTATAAACCTAACTTCTATAAACCTGACTTCTGGAAACCTAGATTCTGGAAACCTAGCTTCTGGAAACCTAACTTCTGTAAACCTAACTTCTATAAACTTAACTTCTATAAACCTAGATTCTGGAAACCTAGATTCTGGAAACCTAACTTCTGGAAACCTAGCTACTGTAAACCTAGCTTATTTAAACCTAACTTCTGTAAACCTAGCTACTGTAAACCTAGCTTCTGTAAACCCAGTTACTGTAAACCTAGCTTCTGTAAACCTAGCTTCTGGAAATCTAGCTACTGTAAACCTATTTACTGTAAATCTAGCTTCTGTAAACCTAGCTTCTGTAAACCTAGCTTCTGTAAACCCAGTTACTGTAAACCTAGCTTCTGTAAACCTAGCTTCTGGAAATCTAGCTACTGTAAACCTATTTACTGTAAATCTAGCTTCTGTACACCTAGCTTCTGTAAACCTAGCTTCTGTAAACCCATTTACTGTAAACCTAGCTTCTGTAAACCCATTTACTGTAAACCTAGCTTCTGTAAACCCAGTTACTGTAAACCTATTTACTGGAAATCTAGCTTCTGTAAACCTAGCTACTGTAAACCAAGCTTCTGTAAACCTAGCTACTGTAAACCTAGCTTCTGTAAACCTAGCTACAGTAAACCTAGCTACAGTAAACCTAGCTACAGTAAACCTAGCTACAGTAAACAAAGCTACAGTAAACCTAACTTCTGGAAACCTAGCTTCTGGAAACCTAACTTCTGGAAACCTAGATTCTGGAAACCTAACTACAGTAAACCTTGCTACAGCAAACCTAACTTCTGGAAACCTAGCTACAGTAACCTAGCTTCTGGAAACCTAGCTTCTGGAAACCTAGCTTCTGGAAACCTAACTTCTGTAAACCTAGCTTATCTAAACCTAGCTTCTGTAAACCTAGCTTCTGTAAGCCTAGCTACTGTAAACCTAGCTTCTGTAAACCTAGCTACAGTAAACCTAGCTACAGTAAACCTAGCTACAGTAAACCTAGCTACAGTAAACAAAGCTACAGTAAACCTAACTTCTGGAAACCTAGCTTCTGGAAACCTAACTTCTGGAAACCTAGATTCTGGAAACCTAACTACAGTAAACCTTGCTACAGCAAACCTAACTTCTGGAAACCTAGCTACAGTAACCTAGCTTCTGGAAACCTAGCTTCTGGAAACCTAGCTTCTGGAAACCTAACTTCTGTAAACCTAGCTTATCTAAACCTAGCTTCTGTAAACCTAGCTTCTGTAAGCCTAGCTACTGTAAACCTAGCTTCTGTAAACCTAGCTTTTGTAAACCTATTTACTGTAAACCAAGCTTCTGTAAACCTAGCTACTGTAAACCAAGCTTCTGTAAACCTAGCTACTGTAAACCTAGCTTCTGTAAACCTAGCTACAGTAAACCTAGCTACAGTAAACCTAGCTACAGTAAACAAAGCTACAGTAAACCTAACTTCTGGAAACCTAGCTTCTGGAAACCTAACTTCTGGAAACCTAGATTCTGGAAACCTAGCTACAGCAAACCTAACTTCTGGAAACCTAGCTACAGTAACCTAGCTTCTGTAAACCTAGCTTCTGGAAACCTAGCTTCTGTAAACCTAGCTACTGTAAACCTAGCTACTGTAAACCTAGCTTATCTAAACCTAGCTTCTGAAAACCTAGCTACTGTAAACCTAGTTACTGTAAACCTAGTTACTGTAAGCCTAGCTACTGTAAACCTAGTTACTGTAAGCTTAAACCTAGCTACTGTAAACCTAGTTACTGTAAACCTAGCTACTGTAAACCTAGTTACTGTAAACCTAGCTACTGTAAACCTAGTTACTGTAAACCTAGCTACTGTAAACCTAGCTACTGTAAACCTAGCTACTATTCACCTAGTTACTGTAAACCTAGTTACTGTAAAGGAATTTTGGGAGAATTGGTGTCTTTTTTTTTTCTTTCTTCAATCCAATGAGAAATGTTTTGTTGATTTGACTTTGAATTCACGTAGTTAAACAACTAACTCAAAACTGCATGTTGAACTGATGTCTGTGTCCAGCTGGGTGAACGGTGTGTGTGTGTGTGTGTCTCTCACCGGTACATGCTTCCTACAGTCAGGTCGATGTTGGGGTTTTGGAACAGCATTCCAGGCAGGAAGTTCTTCTTGGCAGGATGGACCATGTAGGGAGTGTCTATGATCTATATACACACACACACACACACACACACACACACACACACAC
>NW_021822576.1:42500-45745 GCF_901001165.1 Salmo trutta
TCAGTGGGAAAACGTACAAAATCAGCAGGGGATCAAATACTCCCCCCCCCCACTGTATATAGACATAATATGACATTTAAAATGTCTTTATTCTTCTGAAACTTTTATGAGTGTAATATTTACTGTTAACTGTTGTATTGTTTATTTCACTTTTGTTTATTATCTACTTTACTTGCTTTGGCAAAGTTAACATATGTTTCCCATGTCAATAAAGCCCTTAAATTGAAATAGAGAGAGAGAGAGAGATTCAGAGACAGAGAGAGAATGAATCATTCCATTTTCAAAGTACACTTTGGAAATATGTACATTGTTACATCATGTCAATGAAACAAACTGAAATTGTAGCACGTGTTTAGCGTGTTTAGTGTTTAGTTTTTAGCGTGTTTAGTATTTAGCGTGTTTAGTATTTAGCGTGTTTAGTATTTTGCGTGTTTAGCATTTCGCGTGTTTAGTATTTCGCGTGTTTAGTATTGTTTAGTATAGTGCGTGTTTACTATTTAGCGTGTTTAGTATTTAGCATGTTTAGTATTTAGCGTGTTTAGTATTTAGCGTGTTTAGTATTTCGCGTTTTTAGTATTTAGCATGTTTAGTATTGTTTAGTATTTAGCGTGTTTAGTATTTAGCTTTTTTAGTATTTAGCGTGTTTAGTATTTAGCATGTTTAGTGTTTAGTATGTTTAGTATTTAGCATGTTTAATATTTAGCATGTTTAGTGTTTAGTATGTTTAGTACTTAGCATGTTTAGTATTTAGCGTGTTTAGTATTTCGCGTGTTTAGTATTTAGCATGTTTAGTATTGTTTAGTATTTAGCGTGTTTAGTATTTAGCTTTTTTAGTATTTAGCGTGTTTAGTATTTAGCATTTTTAGTATTTAGCATGTTTAGTATTTAGCATGTTTAGTATTTAGCATTTAGCGTGTTTAGTAGTTAGCGTGTTTAGAATTTAGCATGTTTAGTATTTAGCATGTTTAGTATTTAGCATTTTTTGTATTTAGCATGTTTAGTATTTAGCATTTAGCGTGTTTAGTATTTAGCGTGTTTAGTATTTAGCATGTTTGTATTTAGTATTTAGCATGTTTAGTATTTAGCATTTAGCGTGTTTAGTATTTAGCATGTTTAGTATTTAGCGTGTTTAGTATTTAGCATGTTTGTATTTAGTATTTAGCATGTTTAGTATTTAGCATTTAGCGTGTTTAGTATTTAGCATGTTTAGTATTTAGCATGTTTGTATTTAGTATTTAGCATGTTTAGTATTTAGCATTTAGCGTGTTTAGTATTTAGCGTGTTTAGTATTTAGCGTGTTTAGTATTTAGCATGTTTGTATTTAGTATTTAGCATGTTTAGTATTTAGCATTTAGCGTGTTTAGTATTTAGCATGTTTAGTATTTAGCGTGTTTAGTATTTAGCATGTTTAGTATTTAGCATGTTTAGTATTTAGCATTTAGCATGTTTAGTGTTTAGCGTGTTTAGTATTTAGCATGTTTAGTAATTAGCATGTTTAGTATTTAGCATTTAGCATGTTTAGTTTTTAGCATGTTTAGTATTTAGCATGTTTAGTATATAGCATGTTTAGTATATAGCATGTTTAGTATTTAGCGTGTTTAGTATATAGCATGTTTAGTATTTAGCATGTTTAGTATTTAGCATGTTTAGTATATAGCATGTTTAGTATTTAGCGTGTTTAGTATTTAGCGTGTTTAGTATTTAGCGTGTTTAGTATTTAGCATGTTTAGTATTTAGCATGTTTAGTATATAGCATGTTTAGTATTTAGCATGTTTAGTATATAGCATGTTTAGTGTGTAGTTTGAATGTTGTAGCAGGTGTGCACGTACCCCAGAGAAGTTGCTGTTGATTCCCAGCTGTGGGAGGGTAGTGTCACGTCCTGACCAGCAGAGGGTGTAGTTATGTAGTATTTTGGTCAGGACGTGGCAGAAGATGTCTGTGTATGTTTGTTCTGGGTTGTATGTTTCTATGTTGGTCTGTGTGGCTCCCGATCAGGGACAGCTGTTTATCGTTGTTCCTGATTGGGAGTCATATATTAGGTGTGTGTTTTTCACTTGGGTTTGTGGGTTGTTTTGCTAGCGCTGCTATTATTTTTGTATGTATAGCCTGTTAGCCTGTCGTGAGTCGTTATTGTTTATTGTTTTTCCGTGTTTGCTTCATTCTTTACATTTTGGTCAGACTCTGACTTCGAGATATCTTCAGATGAAGGAGAAGATTGTGAAAGGTAGTGTGGGTAGTGTAGCAGGTGTGTACGTACCCCAGAGAAGTTGCTGTTGATTCCCAGCTGTGGGAGGGTAGTGCGGATGTTGTTACAGGTGCGCGACACAGCTCCATTAGTGCAGGCTGGGTCAGACAGGGTGTTGGACAGGGAGGTCCGTTCATACGTCAGACGGAGCGCCAGACGAGACGTTCCCTCGTGAAGAACATCCAACGAAGAACTGACACTCTCCAACGCCTCCTTAGACTCACGCAGAGCTACGGAGGAGAGGAGAGTTTAGAGAGGAGAGGAGAGGAGAGGAGAGGAGAGGAGAGGAGAGGAGAGGGGAAGGGAGGGGAGGAGAGGAGAGGAGAGGAGGGGAGAGGAGGGGAGAGGAGAGGAGAGGCGAGGAGAGGAGAGGCGAGATGAGGCGAGGAGAGGAGAGGTTAGAGAGGAGAGGAGAGGAGAGAAGAGGAGAGGAGAGAGGAGACACCACTGTTACCGGTCTGGTGGCCACAGAGGTGCTATTAAATTACACGTCTATTGTGCCGTTACCTTTGACGGCGTTCTCCACTTTGCCTTGGAAACAGAAGAAGACAGAGACAGACTTCAACATGACAGAAGAACAAAGACCACATGTTATAACTGTTGTAGCAGTAACGAGGTATTATAATGTTATAACTGTTGTAGCAGTAACGAGGTATTATAATGTTATAACTGTTGTAGCAGTAACGAGGTATTATAATGCTATTACTGTTGTAGCAGTAACGAGGTATTATAATGCTATAACTGTTGTAGCAGTTAACGAGGTATTATAATGCTATAACTGTTGTAGCAGTAACGAGGCATTATAATGCTATAACTGTTGTAGCAGTGACAAGGTATTATAATGCTAAAGCTGTTGTAGCTGTAACGAGGTATTATAATGCTATAACTGTTGTAGCAGTAACGAGGTATTATAATGCTATAACTGTTGTAGCTGTAACGAGGTATTATAATGCTATAACTGTTGTAGCAGTAACGAGGTATTATAATGCTATAACTGTT
>NW_021822576.1:46245-74333 GCF_901001165.1 Salmo trutta
ATGTGGTTGTGTTGCTACCATGTTGTTGTGTGTACCACTGTTTTAGTTGTTGTCATGTGTTTCTACCATGTTGTGTTCCTACCATGTTGTGTTGCTACCATGTTGTGTTGCTACCATGTTGTGTTTCTACCATGTTGTGTTGCTACCATGCTGTGTTGTCATGTGTTGCTACCATGCTGTGTTGTTGTCTTAGGTCTCTCTTTATGTAGTGTTGTCTCACTTGTTGTGATGTGTGTTTAGTCCTATATTTTTATTTAATTTATTTATATTTTGAATCGAAGGCCCCCAACCCCGCAGGAGGCATTTTGCCTTTTGGTAGGCCGTCACTGTAAATAAATATCTGTTCTTAAATGACATTGCCTAGTTAAATAAAGGTTAAATGAAAATAATAAATAAAAATAAAAATACCAGACTTGATGATGAAGGGTCCAACCTCTGTGATCCGGTCCTACGTAGACTTTAACAAGCAAACAGAGGTATCTATTCCTGTTAGTAGCGATTCCTGTTAGTAGCTATTCCTATTAGTAGCTATTCCTGTTAGTAGCTATTCCTGTTAGTAGCTATTCCTGTTAGTAGCTATTCCTGTTAGTAGCTATTCCTGTTAGTAGCTATTCCTGTTAGTAGTTATTCCTGTTAGTAGCTATTCCTATTAGTAGCTATTCCTGTTAGTAGCTATTCCTTTAGTAGCTATTCCTGTTAGTAGCTATTCCTGTTAGTAGCTATTCCTATTAGTAGCTATTCCTATTAGTAGCTATTCCTGTTAGTAGCTATTCCTGTTAGTAGCTTTTTCTGTTAGTAGCTATTCCTGTTAGTAGCTATTCCTGTTAGTAGCTATTCCTATTAGTAGCTATTCCTGTTAGTAGCTATTCCTATTAGTAGCTATTCCTGTTAGTAGCTATTCCTATTAGTAGCTATTCCTGTTAGTAGCTATTCCTGTTAGTAGCTATTCCTGTTAGTAGCTATTCCTGTTAGTAGCTATTCCTATTAGTAGCTATTCCTATTAGTAGCTATTCCTATTAGTAGCTATTCCTGTTAGTAGCTATTCCTGTTAGTAGCTATTCCTGTTAGTAACTATTCCTATTAGTAGCTATTCCTGTTAGTAGCTATTCCTGTTAGTAGCTATTCCTGTTAGTAGCTATTCCTGTTAGTAGTTATTCCTGTTAGTAGCTATTCCTATTAGTAGGTATTCCTATTAGTAGCTATTCCTATTAGTAGCTGTTCCTGTTAGTAGCTATTCCTGTTAGTAGCTATTCCTGTTAGTAGCTATTCCTGTTAGTAACTATTCCTGTTAGTAGCTATTCCTGTTAGTAGTTATTCCTGTTAGTAGCTATTCCTATTAGTAGCTATTCCTGTTAGTAGCTATTCCTGTTAGTAGCTATTCCTGTTAGTAGCTATTCCTGTTAGTAGCTATTCCTATTAGTAGCTGATCCTATTAGTAGCTATTCCTGTTAGTAGCTATTCCTGTTAGTAGCTTTTCTGTTAGTAGTTATTCCTGTTAGTACCTATTCCTGTTAGTACCTATTCCTGTTAGTAGCTATTCCTGATAGGAGCTATTTCTGTTAGTAGCTATTCCTGTTAGTAGCTATTCCTGTTAGTAGCTATTCCTATTAGTAGCTATTCCTTATAGTAGCTATTCCTATTAGTAGTTATTCCTGTTAGTAGCTATTCCTGTTAGTAGCTATTTCTGTTAGTAGCTATTCCTGTTAGTAGCTATTCCTGTTAGTAGCTATTCCTATTAGTAGCTATTCCTGTTAGTAGCTATTCCTGTTATTAGCTATTCCTGTTAGTAGCTATTCCTATTAGGAGCTATTCCTCTTAGTAGCTATTCCTGTTAGTAGCAATTCCTGTTAGTAGCTTTTTCTGTTAGTAGTTATTCCTGTTAGTAGCTATTCCTGTGGGTAGCTATTCCTGTTAGTAGCTATTCCTGTTAGTAGCTATTTCTGTTAGTAGCTATTCCTGTTAGTAGCTATTCCTGTTAGTAGCTATTCCTATTAGTAGCTATTCCTGTTAGTAGCTATTCCTATTAGTAGCTATTCCTATTAGTAGCTATTCCGGTTAGTAGCTATTCCTGTTAGTAGCTATTCCTGTTAGTAGCTATTCCTATTAGTAGCTATTCCTGTTAGTAGCTATTCCAGTTAGTAGCTATTCCTGTTAGTAGCTATTCCTGTTAGTAGTTATTCCTGTTAGTAGCTATTCCTATTAGTAGCTATTCCTATTAGTAGCCATTCTTATTAGTAGCTATTCCTGTTAGTAGCTATTCCTGTTAGTAGCTATTCCTGTTAGTAGTTATTCCTGTTAGTAGCTATTCCTGTTAGTAACTATTCCTGTTAGTAGCTATTCCTGTTAGTAGCTATTCCTGTTAGTAGCTATTCCTATTAGTAGCTATTCCTATTAGTAGATATTCCTGTTAGTAGCTATTCCTATTAGTAGCTATTCCTGTTAGTAGCTATTCCTATTAGTAGCTATTCCTGTTAGTAGCTATTCCAGTTAGTAGCTATTCCTGTTAGTAGCTATTCCTGTTAGTAGCTATTCCTATTAGTAGCTATTCCTATTAGTAGCTGTTCCTGTTAGTAGCTATTCCTATTAGTAGCTATTCCTATTAGTATCTATTCCTGCTAGTAGCTATTCCTGTTAGTAGCTATTCCTGTTAGTAGCTATTCCTATTAGTAGCTATTCCTATTAGTAGCTATTCCTGTTAGTAACTATTCCTATTAGTAGCTATTCCTGTTAGTAGCTATTCCTATTAGTAGCTATTCCTATTAGTAGAAATTCCTATTAGTAGCTATTCCTATTAGTAGCTATTCCTATTAGTAGCTATTCCTATTAGTAGCTATTCCTATTAGTAGTTATTCCAATTAGTAGCTATTCCTGTTAGTAGCTATTCCTGTTAGTAGCTTTTTCTGTTAGTAGTTATTCCTGTTAGTAGCTATTCCTGTTAGGAGCTATTCCTGTTAGTAGCTATTCCTGTTAGTAGCTATTCCTGTTAGTAGCTATTCCTATTAGTAGTTATTCCAATTAGTAGCTATTCCTATTAGTAGCTATTCCTATTAGTAGCTATTCCTATTAGTAGCTATTCCTATTAGTAGCTATTCCTGTTAGTAGCTATTCCTGTTAGTAGCTATTCCTATTAGTAGCTATTCCTGTTAGTAGCTATTCCTATTAGTAGCTATTCCTGTTAGTAGCTATTCCTATTAGTAGCTATTCCAATTAGTAGCTATTCCTGTTAGCAGTTATTCCTGTTAGTAGCTATTCCTATTAGTAGCTGTTCCTGTTAGTAGCTATTCCTGTTAGTAGCTATTCCTGTTAGTAGCTATTTCTGTTAGTAGCTATTCCTGTTAGTAGCTATTCCTGTTAGTAGCTATTCCTATTAGTAGCTATTCCTGTTAGTAGCTATTCCTGTTATTAGCTATTCCTGTTAGTAGCTATTCCTATTAGTAGCTATTCCTCTTAGTAGCTATTCCTGTTAGTAGCTATTCCTGTTAGTAGCTTTTTCTGTTAGTAGTTATTCCTGTTAGTAGCTATTCCTGTGGGTAGCTATTCCTGTTAGTAGCTATTCCTGTTAGTAGCTATTTCTGTTAGTAGCTATTCCTGTTAGTAGCTATTCCTGTTAGTAGCTATTCCTATTAGTAGCTATTCCTGTTAGTAGCTATTCCTATTAGTAGCTATTCCTATTAGTAGCTATTCCGGTTAGTAGCTATTCCTGTTAGTAGCTATTCCTGTTAGTAGCTATTCCTATTAGTAGCTATTCCTGTTAGTAGCTATTCCAGTTAGTAGCTATTCCTGTTAGTAGCTATTCCTGTTAGTAGTTATTCCTGTTAGTAGCTATTCCTATTAGTAGCTATTCCTATTAGTAGCCATTCCTATTAGTAGCTATTCCTGTTAGTAGCTATTCCTGTTAGTAGCTATTCCTGTTAGTAGTTATTCCTGTTAGTAGCCATTCCTGTTAGTAACTATTCCTGTTAGTAGCTATTCCTGTTAGTAGCTATTCCTGTTAGTAGCTATTCCTATTAGTAGCTATTCCTATTAGTAGATATTCCTGTTAGTAGCTATTCCTATTAGTAGCTATTCCTGTTAGTAGCTATTCCTATTATTAGCTATTCCTGTTAGTAGCTATTCCAGTTAGTAGCTATTCCTGTTAGTAGCTATTCCTGTTAGTAGCTATTCCTATTAGTAGCTATTCCTATTAGTAGCTGTTCCTGTTAGTAGCTATTCCTATTAGTAGCTATTCCTATTAGTAGCTATTCCTGCTAGTAGCTATTCCTGTTAGTAGCTATTCCTGTTAGTAGCTATTCCTATTAGTAGCTATTCCTATTAGTAGCTATTCCTGTTAGTAACTTTTCCTATTAGTAGCTATTCCTGTTAGTAGCTATTCCTATTAGTAGCTATTCCTATTAGTAGATATTCCTATTTGTAGCTATTCCTATTAGTAGCTATTCCTATTAGTAGCTATTCCTATTAGTAGCTATTCCTATTAGTAGTTATTCCAATTAGTAGCTATTCCTGTTAGTAGCTTTTTCTGTTAGTAGTTATTCCTGTTAGTAGCTATTCCTGTTAGTAGCTATTCCTGTTAGGAGCTATTCCTGTTAGTAGCTATTCCTATTAGTAGCTATTCCTGTTAGTAGCTATTCCTATTAGTAGTTATTCCAATTAGTAGCTATTCCTATTAGTAGCTATTCCTATTAGTAGCTATTCCTATTAGTAGCTATTCCTATTAGTAGCTATTCCTGTTAGTAGCTATTCCTGTTAGTAGCTATTCCTATTAGTAGCTATTCCTGTTAGTAGCTATTCCTATTAGTAGCTATTCCTGTTAGTAGCTATTCCTATTAGTAGCTATTCCAATTAGTAGCTATTCCTGTTAGTAGTTATTCCTGTTAGTAGCTATTCCTATTAGTAGCTGTTCCTGTTAATAGCTATTCCTGTTAGTAGCTATTCCTGTTAGTAGCTATTCCTATTAGTAGCTTTTCCTGTTAGTAGCTATTCCTATTAGTAGCTATTCCAATTAGTAGCTATTCCTGTTAGTAGTTATTCCTGCCTCCCCATGGTGGAGTTGCTGCGGTAGCTCTCTTGGTATACGTCGCGTTAAGCTGCTTGGTTATTCTAAACGGACAGTGCTGCGGTCAAAGAGCCTAGCTTAGACTAAAAAGACTCCTGGCTAACATCCGCAAGCATGAATAACTTCCGGCGAGTGAAACTTACTAGCTTTCCTCCAGCGTCATGGCAACCCCATTCCTATTTCCTATTTCCTGGAGTTGGAGGGAGTCTCTCAGGAGTGGAGGGTACACCCCTGGGGGGTCTCCCAGATAAGGGAAATGTTCGGCGAGAAAACTTGCATTGTTGTCTGTTTTTCTCGATGAGGGAGTCTAGCGCTTCTCAGGCCTCGGATCCTCCTGACCCGACGGACAGGGAACGTAACATTATGACTCTAACTACTGATCCCTGAAGGAGGGAGAATGAGGTACAACACCTGTTTGGCCCCACGCCGCCCGGTTAGACGCTCGGTGAAGAGCGCTAATGAGTTGAGGATTGAGG
This sequence comes from Salmo trutta, assembly GCF_901001165.1. Lineage (NCBI taxonomy): Eukaryota > Metazoa > Chordata > Actinopteri > Salmoniformes > Salmonidae > Salmo > Salmo trutta. The sequence goes on from NW_021822576.1 coordinate 51,775, forward strand.
ATTATTACCTGTGGAAGGAAGGTAACTTCTTCCGGCAAAGTGCAGAGTTCATTGGTCTTGTCTGGCGTGATTTTAGTTCTTCAAAAACAAAGTGGCGAGAGTTCGACTCCCCAAATAGTTGTGTTGTACCTCGTTTCCCTCCTTCAGGAAACAGTAGTTGTAGTCATAACATTGTTCTAACTACAGGGGAAAGGTAGCTAGATGTTATATGGTAGAAAACCCGACCCTGAGAATCAGTGACTAGGGTCTGGTTTCACTTGACTCTTTTGAGATAGAGGAACTACGTCACTACCTGTTAAATAAAATACTAAATACTAAATAAAATACTAAATTAAATACTAAATTAAATACTAAATACTAAATAAACTACTAAATACTAAATAAATAGTAAATAGTAAAAACAAAATACTAAATAAAATACTAAATACTAAATAAAATACAAAATACAAAATACTTAATACTAAATAAAATACTAAATACTAAATACTAAATAAAATACTAAATACTAAATAAATAGTAAATAGTAAAAACAAAATACTAAATAAAATACTAAATACTAAATAAAATACAAAATACAAAATACAAAATACTTAATACTAAATAAAATACTAAATACTACATAAAATACCAAATACTAAATACTAAATACTAAATAAAATACTAAATACTAAATAAAATACTAAATACTAAATACTACATAAATACTAAATACTAAATACTAAATAAATACTAAATACTAAATAAAATACTAAATACGAAATACTAAATAAAATACGAAATACGAAATACTAAATAAAATACTAAATACTAAATAAAATACGAAATACGAAATACTAAATAAAATACTAAATACTAAATAAAATACTAAATACGAAATACTAAATAAACTACTAAATACTAAATAAAATACTAAATACGATGGAGAACAGGTTCTTTTTTAATGAGGGAATTTAGCAAGTGGCAAGTTTGCATCAACTACCTTCACTAAAACCACTGCAAAAAAAGTTCTGCCTTCAAAACTTTGATTTGGAATCGCAACGTTGTGGCATGTCTGCCTCGTGATTCGTTATGGAGAGCTGTCCGTCATGAAGAGGACCCACCCTGTTTGGTTGTGGCATGTCTGCCTCGTGATTCGTTTTGGAGAGCTGTCCATCATGAAGAGGACCCGCCCTGTTTGATTTCCCTTTATGGTCATTGAAACCAGATCCTAGTCGCTGTTGGATCGGGTTTTCAAGACTAGAAAATAGCCACTACGGAAGGTAGGAAGGAAGCAAGGAAGGAAGGAAGGGAGTGAGTGAGTGAGTGAGTGAGTGAGTGACTGAGTGAGCGAGCGAGCGAGCGAGCGTGTGAGTGAGTGAGTGAGTGAGTGAGCGAGCGCGCGAGTGAGTGAGTGAGTGAGTGAGTGAGTGTGTACCTACTCTTCAAACACATCCTCCGTATCCATCCTCCTGTAGAACTTGGCCAGTTTGACGGACAGGATGATGCTGGGGACGAGGAACACACAGCAGCCACCCAGACCGAACCAGAAGGTATTCTACAACACAGAGATATATAACCCAGACCAGAATATATTATATAACACACAGAGAGATATAACCTTAACCCAGACCAGACCAGAATATATTATATAACACACAGAGAGATATAACCTTAACCCAGACCAGAATATATTATATAACACACAGAGAGATATAACCTTAACCCAGACCAGAATATATTATATAACACACAGAGAGATATAACCTTAACCCAGACCAAACAGACAGACAGCACATACCGACTCAGACAGACAGCAGATACCGACTCAGACAGACAGCACATACCGACTCAGACAGACAGCACATACCGACACAGACAGACAGCACATACCGACTCAGACAGCACATACCGACACAGACAGCACATACTGACTCAGACAGACAGCACATACTGACTCAGACAGACAGCACATACCGACCCAGACAGACAGCACATACCGACTCAGACAGACAGCACATACCGACACAGACAGCACATACCGACACAGACAGCACATACTGACTCAGACAGACAGCACATACCGACTCAGACAGACAGCACATACCGACTCAGACAGACAGCACATACCTACTCAGACACACAGCACATACTGACTCAGACAGATAGCACATACTGACTCAGACAGACAGCACATACGGACTCAGACAGACAGCACATACCGACTCAGACAGACAGCACATACCGACTCAGACAGACAGCACATACCGACTCAGACAGACAGCACATACCGACTCAGACAGACAGCACATACCGACTCAGACAGACAGCACATACCGACTCAGACAGACAGCAGATACCGACTCAGACAGACAGCAGATACCGACTCAGACAGACAGCAGATACCGACTCAGACAGACAGCACATACCGACTCAGACAGACAGCACATACTGACTCAGACAGACAGCACATACTGACTCAGACAGACAGCACATACCGACACAGACAGACAGCACATACCGACCCAGACAGACAGCACATACCGACTCAGACAGACAGCACATACCGACACAGACAGCACATACTGACTCAGACAGACAGCACATACCGACTCAGCCAGACAGCACATACCGACTCAGTCAGACAGCACATACCTACTCAGACACACAGCACATACTGACTCAGACAGATAGCACATACTGACTCAGACAGACAGCACATACCGACTCAGACAGACAGCACATACCGACTCAGACAGACAGCACATACCGACTCAGACAGACAGCACATACCGACTCAGACAGACAGCAGATACCGACTCAGACAGACAGCAGATACCGACTCAGACAGACAGCAGATACCGACTCAGACAGACAGCACATACCGACTCAGACAGACAGCACATACCGACTCAGACAGACAGTTCCTGTGTATCTTACCACTGAGTCGACTATGAAGCTGCAGGCTACTATCTCCATGGAGTCAATGAGGTTACTGATGGGCTTACACTGGGCCACCTCCCCTGTTAGCTAGGACAGAGATATTACACACACAGACATTACACTGGGCCACCTCCCCTGTTAGCTAGGACAGAGATATTACACACACAGACATTACACTGGGCCACCTCCCCTGTTAGCTAGGACAGAGATATTACACACACAGACATTACACTGGGCCACCTCCCCTGTTAGCTAGGACAGAGATATTACACACACAGACATTACACTGGGCCACCTCCCCTGTTAGCTAGGACAGAGATATTACACACACAGACATTACACTGGGCCACCTCCCCTGTTAGCTAGGACAGAGATATTACACACATATTGGTTAAACATCATGGAGGAGAGGTTAGGAATGGAGGAGAGATTAGGACTGACTGAAGGCAGTACCCGTTAAAAAACAGTCTCAGTGTCAAAAGGCGACTCTGGGATGCTGACCTTCTAGTGACCCCAAACTTTAGAACGGCAGTATAGAACTCTAACTTACAGAGTTTTTGACCCAGTCTGTGTACTGTCTGAAGTATCCAATCAGGCTCCGCATGTACACATCTGTCTCCTGCAGAACAACGAGAAGTTGTTTAGAGTGTGTGTGTGTGTGTGTGTGTGTGTGTGTGTGTGTGTGTGTGTGTGTGTGTGTGTGTGTGTGTGTGTGTGTGTGTGAGTGTGTGTGTTTGTGTGTGTGTGTGTGTGTGTGTGTGTGTGTGTGTCTGTGTGTGTGTGTGGAGAGTGTGTTTACCTGTTTTACCACGCGTGAAGCGTTGTGTGTGATGAGGTACTCTGCTTCGTCGATGGAACTAAGGACGTTAGTCACCTTCACCTGAGAGAGAGGGAGGTGAGTTAGGGTGTGTGTGTGTGTTTATGTGTGTGTGTGTGTGTGTGTGTGTGTGTGTGTGTGTGTGTGTGTGTGTGTGTGTGTGTGTGTGTGTGTGTGTGTGTGTGTGTGTGTGTGTGTGTGTGAGAGAGAGACAGGCGAGTTAGGGTGTGTGTGTGTGTGTGTGTGTGTGTGTGTGTGTCCTCACAGGTAGATCCTTAGCTGTCCTCTGCAGTAGCCGGATGCTCTGGCTGAGAGTGCTCTGGAAGAGAGGAGAAGGCCATGTTTCAGATGGGACTATTTACTGAATCTGGCAGGTAAATGCTGCCAGGAGAAGGCCATGTTTCTGATGGGTCTAGTTACTGAATCTGGCAGGTAAACGCTGCCAGGAGAAGGCCATGTTTCAGACGGGTCTAGTTACTGAATCTGGCAGGTAAACGCTGCCAGGAGAAGGCCATGTTTCAGATGGGTCTAGTTACTGAATCTGGCAGGTAAATGCTGCCAGGAGAAGGCCATGTTTCAGACGGGTCTAGTTACTGAATCTGGCAGGTAAATGCTGCCTGGACAAGGCCATGTTTCAGACGGACCTAGTTACTGAATCTGGCAGGTAAATGCTGCCAGGAGAAGGCCATGTTTCAGACGGGTCTATTTACTGAATCTGGCAGGTAAATGCTGCCAGGAGAAGGCCATGTTTCAGACGGGTCTAGTTACTGAATCTGGCAGGTAAATGCTGCCAGGAGAAGGCCATGTTTCAGACGGGTCTAGTTACTGAATCTGGCAGGTAAACGCTGCCAGGAGAAGGCCATGTTTCAGACGGGTCTAGTTACTGAATCTGGCAGGTAAACGCTGCCAGGAGAAGGCCATGTTTCAGATGGGACTAGTTACTGAATCTGGCAGGTAAATGCTGCCAGGAGAAGGCCATGTTTCAGACGGGTCTAGTTACTGAATGTGGCAGGTAAATGCTTCCAGGAGAAGGCCATGTTTCAGACGGGTCTAGTTACTGAATCTGGCAGGTAAATGCTGCCAGGAGGCCATGTTTCAGATGGGTCTAGTTACTGATTCTGGCAGGTAAATGCTGCCAGGAGAGGGCCATGTTTCAGACGGGTCTAGTTACTGTTCAGAACAACAACATCACAACAACACAACACACCGAGCACCACAGAGTATTACAACACAAATACACACAGGACCAGTCAAAGGTTTGGACACACCTACTCATTCCAGGGTTTTTCTTTATTTTTACTATTTTCTACATTGTAGAATAATAGTGAAGACATCAAACTATGAAATAACTCAGATGGAATCATGTAGTAACCTCCAAAAAATGTTAAACAAATCAAATATATTTTATATTTGCGATTCTTCAAAGTAGCCACCCTTTGCCTTGATGACAGATTTGCACACTCTTGGCGTTCTCTCAACCAGCTTCACCTGGAATGCTTTCCCAACAGTCTTGAAGGAGTTCCCACATATGCTGAGCACTTGTTGGCTGCTTTTCCTTCACTCTGCGGTCCAACTCATCCCAAACCATCTCAATTGGGTTCAGGTCGGGTGATTGTGGAGGTCAGGTCATCTGATGCAGCACTCCATCACTCTCCTTATTGGTCAAATAGTCCTTACACAGCCTGGAGGTGTGTTGGGTCATTGTCCTGTTGAAAAACAAATGATAGTCCCACTAAGCGCAAACCAGATGGGATGGAGTATCGCTGCAGAATGCTGTGGTAGCCATGCTGGTTAAGTGTGCCTTGAATTCTAAATAAATCACACAGACAGTGTCAGCAGCAAAGTACCCCCACACCACCCCCTCCATGCTTCACGATGGGAACTACACATGTGGAGATCATCCGTTCACCTACTCTGCGTCTCACAAAGACACGGCGGTTGGAACCAAAAATCTCAAATTTGGACTCATCAGACCAAAGGACAGATTTCCACTGGTCTAATGTCCATTGCCTTCATGTCTTAAAGTAATGATGGACTGTCGTTTCTCTTTGCTTATTTGAGCTGTTCTTGTCATAATATTTACCAAATAGGGCTATCTTCTGTCAACCACCCCTACCTTGTCACAACACAACTGATTGGCTGAAACACAATCAGACGGAAAGAAATTCCACAAATTAACTTGGATCAAGGCACACCTGTTAATTGAAATGCATTCCAGGTGACTACCTCATGAAGCTGGTTGAGAGAACGCCAAGAGTGTGCAAAGCTGTCATCAAGGCAAAGGGTGGCTACTTTGAAGAATCTCCAATATAAAATATATTTTGATTTGTTTAACACTTTTTTTGGTTACTACATGATTCCATATGTGTTATTTCATAGTTTTGATGTCTTCACTATTATAATATAATGTAGAAAATAGTAAAAAAATAAAGAAAAACCCTGGAACGAGTCGGTGTTGTAAAACTTTAGACCGGTAGTGTATATACACACACACAGAAAGTATACCCCTTGACTTATTTCACATTTAGTTGTCTTACAATTTAAATTCAAAATTGATTAAATAGAGTTTTATTCTCACCCATCTATACACAATACCCCATAATGACAAATTGAAAACATGTTTTGAAAAATGTTAGAACATTTATTGAAAATGGAATACAGAAATATCCAATTTACATAAGTATTCACACCCATGAGTCACCAAAGCCCCATATACAACCCACCACTGCGACCTGTATGCTCTCGTTGGCTGGCCTTCACTTCATAATCGTCGCCAAACACATTGGCTCCAGGTCATCTACAAGACCCTGCTAGGTAAAGTCCCCCCTTATCTCCGCTCACTGGTCACCATAGCAGCACCCACCTGTAGCACTCGCTCCAGCAGGTATATCTCTCTGGTCACCCCTAAAGCCAACTCCTCCTTTGGTCGTCTCTCCTTCCAGTTCTCAGCTGCCAATGACTGGAACGAACTACAAAAATCTCTAAAACTGGAAACACTTATCTCCCTCACTAGCTTTAAGCACCTGTACATAGCCCATCTTTAATTGAGCCCAAACTACTACCTTTTCCCCTACTGTATTTATTTATTTTATTTATTTTGCTCCTTTGCACCATATTATTTATATTTTAACTTTGAACTTTCTTCAAACTACAAATCTACCATTCCAGTGTTTTTCTTGCCATACTTTATTTACTTTGCCACCATGGCATTTTTTTTGCCTTTACCTCCCTTATCTCACATCATTTGCTCACATTGTATATAGTCTTATTTTTTTCTACTGCATCATTGATTGTATGTTGTTTTACTCCATGTGTAACTCTGTGTTTTTGTATGTTGTCGAACTGCTTTGCTTTATCTTGGCCAGGTCGCAATTGTAAATGAGAACTTGTTCTCAACTTGCCTACCTGGTTAAATAAAGGTGAAATAAAAAACAAATAAAAATACTTTGTAGAAGCACCTTTGGCAGTGATTACAGTTTTCTGGGTAATTCTCTAAGAGCTTTCCACACCTGGATTGTGCAACATTTGCCCATTTATTATTTTCAAAATTCTTCAAGCTCTGTCGAATTGGTTGTTGATCATTGCTAGACAACCATTTCCAGGGTCTTTCCACAGATGTTCAAGTAGATTTAAGTCAAAACTGTAACTCGTCCACTCAGGAACATTCACTGTCTTCTTGGTAAGCAACTCCAGTGTATATTTGACCTTGTGTTGTAGGTTATTGTCCTGCTGAAAGGTGAATTCATCTCCCAGTGTCACGTCCTGACCAGTATAAGGGTTATTTGTTATTGTAGTTTGGTCAGGACATGGCAGTGGGGTATTTGTTTTATGTGGTTTGGGGTGTGTGTTTATGTAGAGGGGTGTTTGGTTAGTGTTTTCCGGGGTTTTTGGGCTATGTTCTAGTCTAGTCTTTTTAGTTCTATGTTTAGTTTATTGATTTGACCTTCAATTGGAGGCAGCTGTTCCTCGTTGCCTCTGATTGAAGGTCCTATATAGAGGAGTGTGTTTTGTTTGGGTTTTGTGGGAAGTTGTGATTGCATAGCTGTGTTTAGCCTGTAATCTCGTTCGTTCGTTCGTTCGTTCGTTCGTTCGTTCGTTCGTTCGTTCGTTCGTTCGTACGTACGTGTTCAAAATAAATATATAATGAGCACTCAACCTGCTGTGCTTTGGTCCACTTATTACAACGACCGTTGTGTCTGGTGGAAAGCAGACTGAACCAGGTTTTCCTCACGGATTTTGCCAGTACTTAGCTCCATTCCGTTTGTTTTTTATCCTGAAAAACTCCCTCATCGTTAACAATTACAAGCATACCTCATAACATGATGCAGCCACCACTATGCTTGAAAATATGGAGAGTGGTACTCAGTAATGGGTTGTATTGGATTTGACCCTAAACAACACTTTGTATTCAGGACAAAAAAAATAATTGCTTTGCCACATGTTTTACAGTTTTACTATAGAGCCTTGTTGAAAACAGGATGCATGTTTTGGAACATGTTTATTCTGTAAAGACTTCCTCCTTTTCACTCTGTCATTTAGTATACTACAATGCTGTTGATCCATCCTCAGTTTTCTCCTGTCACAGCCATTAAACTCTGTAACTGTTTTAAAGTCACCATTGTGACTTCATGGTGAAATCCCTGAGCGGTTTCCTTCCTCTCCGGCAACTGAGTTAGGAAGGAAACGACTGCATCTTTGTAGTGACTGGGTGTATTGATACACCATCCAAAGTGTAATTAATAACTTCACCATGCTCAAAGGGATGTTCAATGTCTGCTTTTTTGTTTTACCAATAATAGCCCTTCTTTGCGAGGTATTGGAAAACCTCCCTGGTCTTTGTGGTTGAATCTGACTACAACACAAACAGTAATAATGATACTGGAAACAGAGATACCGTTTACATGACTTTATCCTTCAAACTAAAGTTCAAGCACAGAACATTCATGCGCAGGCGCAGTACTCAACTGGTATCAATGCTCTAGGTAGGTTACTAGGTAACAACATAAAGTAGTACCCAGTATACATGCTATATAATGGTATCAATACTCTAGGTAGGTTCGTAGGTAACAACATAAAGTAGTACCCAGTATACATGCTATATAATGGGATCAATGCTCTAGGTAGTTTCCACGGTAACAACATAAAGTAGTACCCAGTATACATGCTATATAATGGGATCAATGCTCTAGGTAGGTTCCTAGGTAACAACATAAAGTAGTACCCAGTATACATGCTATATAATGGGATCAATGCTCTAGGTAGGTTCCTAGGTAACAACATAAAGTAGTACCCAGTATACATGCTATATAATGGGATCAATGCTCTAGGTAGGTTACTAGGTAACAACATAAAGTAGTACCCAGTATACATGCTATATAATGGTATCAATGCTCTAGGTAGGTTCCTAGGTAACAACATAAAGTAGTACCCAGTATACATGCTATATAATGGGATCAATGCTCTAGGTAGTTTCCACGGTAACAACATAAAGTAGTACCCAGTATACATGCTATATAATGGGATCAATGCTCTAGGTAGGTTCCTAGGTAACAACATAAAGTAGTACCCAGTATACATGCTATATAATGGGATCAGTGATGTCATTATGGGGTATTGTGATGTCATTATGGGGTATTGTGATGTCATTATGGGGTATTGTGATGTCACTATGGGGTATTGTGATGTCACTATGGGTTATTGTGATGTCATTATGGGGTATTGTGATGTCATTATGGGGTATTGTGATGTCATTGTGGGCTATTGTGATGTCATTATGGGGTGATTGTGATGTCGCTATGGGGGTATTGTGATGTCATTATGGGGTATTGTGATGTCATTATGGGGTATTGTGATGTCACTATGGGGTATTGTGATGTCATTATGGAGTATTGTGATGTCATTATGGGGTATTGTGATGTCATTATGGGGTATTGTGATGTCATTATGGGGGTATTGTGATGTCATTATGGGGTATTGTTATGTCATTATGGGGTATTGTGATGTCATTATGGGGGTATTGTGATGTCATTATGGGGTGTATTGTGATGTCAATGGTATGGGGTTGAGGTGATGTCATTATGGGGTATTGTGATGTCATTATGGGGTATTGTGGATGTCATTATGGGGGTATTGTGATGATCATTATGGGGTATTGTGATGTTCATTATGGGGGTATTGTGATGTCATTATGGGGTATTGTGATGTCATTATGGGGTATTGTGATGTCATTATGGGGTATTGTTATGTCATTATGGGGTATTGTGATGTCATTATGGGGGTATTGTGATGTCATTATGGGGTATTGTGATGTCATTAGTAAAGGCCACAGATACAACATCTACCTGTAATCCATTTTAAATTCAGACTTTAACACGACAACAAAGTCAAGGGGTGTGAATACTTTCTGTAAGCACTGTCTATGTATATATAAATATATATATATATATAAATATATATATATATATATATATATACACACAAACTACACACAGACACCAACCTTACCCATGTATATATATATATATAAACTACACACAGACACCCAGCTTACCCGTGCTCGGACAAATTTCTGTGCCAAGAATAGTAGTGAGAAAGAAAGACAAGAAGAGATACAGAGGGGAGAGAGAGAGAGAGAGAGAGAGAGAGGGGTGAGAAGAGAGACAGGGGGAGAAGAAATGGGGAGAGAAAGAAAGACAGAGACAGAGAGAGAGAGAGAGACAGAGAGAGAGAGACAGAGAGAGAGAGAGACAGAGAGATAGAGAGAGAGAGACAGAGAGAGAGAGCGACAGAGAGATAGAGAGAGAGAGAGAGAGACAGAGAGAGAGAGAGAGAGAGAGAGAGAGAGAGAGAGAGAGACAGAGAGAGAGAGAGAGAGAGAGAGAGAGAGAGAACAGCAGGAAAGTTGAGGGAGAACAGAAATCAGTCAAGCTGTCTCTTACCAGGTCTTTGGGAGCAGATCGAATGTTTATATGAGTGTGTGTGTGTGTGTGTGTGTGTGTGTGTGTGTGTGCGCGCATCGGGGTGTGTGGGTTTACCATGGCCTGCTCCATAGGGACGACCTGTTCTCTGTGGATCTGTCGTATGCTGCTGGCATGACCCTTCAAAGCATTCTCTAGAGCTCCCCGCGGCTACACACAAACACACAGCACGTAGCATTAGCATTTAGCCTCACCATATCAATATTCACACACAGGACGTAGCATTAGCATTACCATATCAATATTCACACACAGGACGTAGCATTAGCATTTAGCCTCACCATATCGATATTCACACACAGGACGTAGCATTAGCCTCACCATGTCAATATTCACACACAGGACGTAGCATTAGCATTTAGCCTCACCATATCAATATTCACACACAGCACGTAGCATTAGCATTACCATATCAATATTCACAACAGCACGTAGCATTAGCATTTAGCCTCACCATATCAATATTCACACACAGGACGTAGCATTAGCATTACCATATCAATATTCATACACAGGACGTAGCATTAGCATTTAGCCTCACCATATTGATATTCACACACAGGACGTAGCATTAGCATTTAGCCTCACCATTTAGCCTCACCATATTGATATTCACACACAGGGCGTAGCATTAGCATTTAGCCTCATCATATCAGGGGTTAAGGTCTAGGGGTTAGGGTCTAGGTGTTAGGGTCTAGGGGTTAAGGTCTATGGGTTAGGGTCTATTGGTTAGGGTCTAGGGGTTAGGGTCTAGGGTCTAGGGGTTAAGGTCTAGGGGTTAAGGTCTAGGGGTTAGGGTCTAGGGGTTAGGGGTTAGGGTCTAGGGGTTAAGGTCTATGGGTTAGGGTCTAGGGGTTAGGGTCTAGGGGTTAAGGGACTCACCAGAAGGTCAGCCTGGGCCTCCAGCTCGTTAGGGTCTAGGGGTTAGGGTCTAGGGGTTAGGGTGTAGGGGTTAAGGTCTAGGAGTTAAGGGACTCACCAGAAGGTCAGCCTGGGCCTCCAGCTCGTTGGAAAACGACAGCAGATCCATCAGAGTTACACCTTTATTCACCTACACACAAAGAGTCAGGGGTTAGGGGTCAGGGGTTAGGGTTCAGGGGTTAGAGTCAGGGGTTAGGGGTTAGGGGTCAGGGTTTAGGGGTCAGAGTTAATGGGGTCAAGGTTTATGGGGTCAGGGTTTAGGGGTCAGGGTTTAAGGGTTAGGGGTTAGTGTTTAGGGGTTAGGGGTCAGGATTTAAGGGTTAGGGGTCAGGGTTTAGGTGTTAGGGGTTTAGGGGTCAGGGTTTAGGGGTCAGGGCTTACAGGTCAGGGGTCATGGTCCAGTGGCTAGAGGTCAGAGGTTATACCTCTGCTAGGTAAGCAGCGTAGTTAATATCTCCTATCCCAGCGTTAGAGAAGGTCAGCAGGGTTATACCTCCGCTAGGTCAGCAGGGTTAGTTAATATCTCATATCCCAGCGTTAGAGAAGGTCAGCAGGGTTATACCTCCGCTAGGTAAGCAGCGTAGTTAATATCTCCTATCCCAGCGTTAGAGAAGGTCAGCAGGGTTATACCTCTGCTAGGTCAGCAGGGTTAGTTAATATCTCCTATCCCAGCGTTAGAGAAGGTCAGCAGGGTTATACCTCAGCTAGGTAAGCAGCGTAGTTAATATCTCCTATCCCAGCGTTAGAGAAGGTCAGCAGGGTTATACCTCCGCTAGGTAAGCAGCGTAGTTAATATCTCCTATCCCAGCGTTAGAGAAGGTCAGCAGGGTTAGTTAATATCTCCTATCCCAGCGTTAGAGAAGGTCAGCAGGGTTATACCTCCACTAGGTAAGCAGCGTAGTTAATATCTCCTATCCCAGCGTTAGAGAAGGTCAGCAGGGTTAGTTAATATCTCCTATCCCAGCGTTAGAGAAGGTCAGCAGCGTAGTTAATATCTCCTATCCCAGCGTTAGAGAAGGTCAGCAGGGTTATACCTCCACTAGGTAAGCAGCGTAGTTAATATCTCCTATCCCAGCGTTAGAGAAGGTCAGCAGGGTTAGTTAATATCTCCTATCCCAGCGTTAGAGAAAGTCAGCAGGGTTATACCTCCGCTAGGTAAGCAGCGTAGTTAATATCTCCTATCCCAGCGTTAGAGAAGGTCAGCAGGGTTAGTTAATATCTCCTATCCCAGGGTTAGAGAAGGTCAGCAGGGTTATACCTCCGCTAAGTAAGCAGCGTAATTATTATCTCCTATCCCAGCGTTAGAGAAGGTCAGCAGGGTTATACCTCCGCTAGGTAAGCAGCGTAGTTAATATCTCCTATCCCAGCGTTAGAGAAGGTCAGCAGCGTAGTTAATATCTCCTATCCCAGCGTTAGAGAAGGTCAGCAGGGTTAGTTAATATTTCCTATCCCAGCGTTAGAGAAGGTCAGCAGGGTTAGTTAATATCTCCTATCCCAGCGTTAGAGAAGGTAAGCAGCGTAGTTAATATCTCCTATCCCAGGGTTAGAGAAGGTCAGCAGGGTTATACCTCCGCTAGGTAAGCAGCGTAGTTAATATCTCCTATCCCAGCGTTAGAGAAGGTCAGCAGGGTTATACCTCCGCTAGGTAAGCAGCGTAGTTAATATCTCCTATCCCAGCATTGGAGAAGGTCAGCAGCATAGTTAATATCTCCTATCCCAGCGTTAGAGAAGGTCAGCAGGGTTATACCTCCACTAGGTAAGCAGCGTAGTTAATATCTCCTATCCCAGCATTAGAGAAGTTCAGCAGGGTTAGTTAATATCTCCTATCCCAGCGTTAGAGAAGGTCAGCAGGGTTATACCTCCGCTTGGTAAGCAGCGTAATTAATATCTCCTATCCCAGCGTTAGAGAAAATCAGCAGGGTGATACCTCCGCTAGGTCAGCAGGGTTAGTTAATATCTCCTATCCCAGCGTTAGAGAAGGTCAGCAGCGTAGTTAATATCTCCTATCCCAGGGTTAGAGAAGGTCAGCAGGGTTATACCTCCGCTAGGTGAGCAGCGTAGTTAATATCTCCTATCCCAGCGTTAGAGAAGGTCAGCAGCGTAGTTAATATCTCCTATCCCAGGGTTAGAGAAGGTCAGCAGCGTAGTTAATATCTCCTATCCCAGCGTTAGAGAAGGTCAGCAGCGTAGTTAATATCTCCTATCCCAGCGTTAGAGAAGGTCAGCAGGGTTAGTTAATATCTCCTATCCCAGCGTTAGAGAAGGTCAGCAGGGTTAGTTAATATCTCCTATCCCAGCGTTAGAGAAGGTCAGCAGGGTTAGTTAATATCTCCCTATCCCAGCGTTAGAGAAGGTAAGCAGCGTAGTTAATATCTCCTATCTCAGGGTTAGAGAAGGTCAGCAGGGTTATACCTCCGCTAGGTAAGCAGCGTAGTTAATATCTCCTATCCCAGCGTTAGAGAAGGTCAGCAGGGTTATACCTCCGCTAGGTAAGCAGCGTAGTTAATATCTCCTATCCCAGCATTAGAGAAGGTCAGCAGCATAGTTAATATCTCCTATCCCAGCGTTAGAGAAGGTCAGCAGGGTTATACCTCCACTAGGTAAGCAGCGTAGTTAATATCTCCTATCCCAGCGTTAGAGAAGGTCAGCAGGGTTATACCTCCGCTAGGTAAGCAGCGTAATTAATATCTCCTATCCCAGCGTTAGAGAAGATCAGCAGGGTGATACCTCCGCTAGGTAAAGCAGCGTAGTTAATATCTCCTATCCCAGCGTTAGAGAAGGTCAGCAGGGTTAGTTAATATCTCCTATCCCAGCGTTAGAGAAGGTCAGCAGGGTTATACCTCCGCTAGGTAAGCAGCGTAGTTAATATCTCCTATCCCAGCGTTAGAGAAGGTCAGCAGGGTTATACCTCCGCTAGGTAAGCAGCGTAGTTAATTTTTCCTATCCCAGCGTTAGAGAAGGTCAGCAGGGTTAGTTAATATCTCCTATCCCAGCGTTAGAGAAGGTCAGCAGGGTTATACCTCCACTAGGTAAGCAGCGTAGTTAATATCTCCTATCCCAGCGTTAGAGAAGGTCAGCAGGGTTAGTTAATATCTCCTATCCCAGCGTTAGAGAAGGTCAGCAGCGTAGTTAATATCTCCTATCCCAGCGTTAGAGAAGGTCAGCAGGGTTATACCTCCACTAGGTAAGCAGCGTAGTTAATATCTCCTATCCCAGCGTTAGAGAAGGTCAGCAGGGTTAGTTAATATCTCCTATCCCAGCGTTAGAGAAAGTCAGCAGGGTTATACCTCCGCTAGGTAAGCAGCGTAGTTAATATCTCCTATCCCAGCGTTAGAGAAGGTCAGCAGGGTTAGTTAATATCTCCTATCCCAGGGTTAGAGAAGGTCAGCAGGGTTATACCTCCGCTAAGTAAGCAGCGTAATTATTATCTCCTATCCCAGCGTTAGAGAAGGTCAGCAGGGTTATACCTCCGCTAGGTAAGCAGCGTAGTTAATATCTCCTATCCCAGCGTTAGAGAAGGTCAGCAGCGTAGTTAATATCTCCTATCCCAGCGTTAGAGAAGGTCAGCAGGGTTAGTTAATATTTCCTATCCCAGCGTTAGAGAAGGTCAGCAGGGTTAGTTAATATCTCCTATCCCAGCGTTAGAGAAGGTAAGCAGCGTAGTTAATATCTCCTATCCCAGGGTTAGAGAAGGTCAGCAGGGTTATACCTCCGCTAGGTAAGCAGCGTAGTTAATATCTCCTATCCCAGCGTTAGAGAAGGTCAGCAGGGTTATACCTCCGCTAGGTAAGCAGCGTAGTTAATATCTCCTATCCCAGCATTGGAGAAGGTCAGCAGCATAGTTAATATCTCCTATCCCAGCGTTAGAGAAGGTCAGCAGGGTTATACCTCCACTAGGTAAGCAGCGTAGTTAATATCTCCTATCCCAGCATTAGAGAAGTTCAGCAGGGTTAGTTAATATCTCCTATCCCAGCGTTAGAGAAGGTCAGCAGGGTTATACCTCCGCTTGGTAAGCAGCGTAATTAATATCTCCTATCCCAGCGTTAGAGAAAATCAGCAGGGTGATACCTCCGCTAGGTCAGCAGGGTTAGTTAATATCTCCTATCCCAGCGTTAGAGAAGGTCAGCAGCGTAGTTAATATCTCCTATCCCAGGGTTAGAGAAGGTCAGCAGGGTTATACCTCCGCTAGGTGAGCAGCGTAGTTAATATCTCCTATCCCAGCGTTAGAGAAGGTCAGCAGCGTAGTTAATATCTCCTATCCCAGGGTTAGAGAAGGTCAGCAGCGTAGTTAATATCTCCTATCCCAGCGTTAGAGAAGGTCAGCAGCGTAGTTAATATCTCCTATCCCAGCGTTAGAGAAGGTCAGCAGGGTTAGTTAATATCTCCTATCCCAGCGTTAGAGAAGGTCAGCAGGGTTAGTTAATATCTCCTATCCCAGCGTTAGAGAAGGTCAGCAGGGTTAGTTAATATCTCCTATCCCAGCGTTAGAGAAGGTAAGCAGCGTAGTTAATATCTCCTATCTCAGGGTTAGAGAAGGTCAGCAGGGTTATACCTCCGCTAGGTAAGCAGCGTAGTTAATATCTCCTATCCCAGCGTTAGAGAAGGTCAGCAGGGTATACCTCCGCTAGGTAAGCAGCGTAGTTAATATCTCCTATCCCAGCATTAGAGAAGGTCAGCAGCATAGTTAATATCTCCTATCCCAGCGTTAGAGAAGGTCAGCAGGGTTATACCTCCACTAGGTAAGCAGCGTAGTTAATATCTCCTATCCCAGCGTTAGAGAAGGTCAGCAGGGTTATACCTCCGCTAGGTAAGCAGCGTAATTAATATCTCCTATCCCAGCGTTAGAGAAGATCAGCAGGGTGATACCTCCGCTAGGTAAAGCAGCGTAGTTAATATCTCCTATCCCAGCGTTAGAGAAGGTCAGCAGGGTTAGTTAATATCTCCTATCCCAGCGTTAGAGAAGGTCAGCAGGGTTATACCTCCGCTAGGTAAGCAGCGTAGTTAATATCTCCTATCCCAGCGTTAGAGAAGGTCAGCAGGGTTATACCTCCGCTAGGTAAGCAGCGTAGTTAATTTTTCCTATCCCAGCGTTAGAGAAGGTCAGAAGGTCATCCCGTCCTTCCTGGTCCAATAACTCGACGCTCTGGAGGTCGACGCTCACGCTGTCAAACACCTTCACCAGGTCCTTGTTAAACTGACAGACAGACAGACAGACAGACAGACAGAGGGAGAGACAGAAACCCTTTATCTTGAACAGTAACCCCATGAACTGCAATACTCCCCCACCCAGACCCCACCCCCTCACCCAGACCCCCCCTCCACCCAGACCCCCCTCCACCCAGACCCCCCCCTCCACCCAGACCCCCCCTCCTCCACCCAGACCCCCCCTCCACCCAGACCCCCCCTCCTCCACCCAGACCCCCCCCTCCACCCAGACCCCCCCTCCTCCACCCAGACCCCCCCCCTCCACCCAGCCCCCCCCTCCCCCACACAGACCCCCTGCACCCAGACCCCCCCCTCCTCCACCCAGACCCCCCCCTCCTCCACCCAGACCCCCCTCCCCCACCCAGACCCCCCCACCCAGACCCCCCCCCCCAGACCGACCCCCCCCCCCTGACGTACCACGGTGGTCTTGAGGAAGGTGTTGATGTTGAACATGGTCTCCAGCTGCAGAGCATGGTACAGCCCACTGTTATCATAGCAGTCCCTACACACACACACACACACACACACACACACACCACACACACACACACACACACACACACACACACACACACACACAGAGCATGGTACAGCCCACTGTTATCATGGCAGTCCCTACAACACACACACACACACACACACACACACACACACACACACACACACACACACACACACACACCACAGCACACACACACACACCACACACACACACACACACACACACACAACACACACACGAGCATGGTACAGCCCACTGTTATCATAGCAGTCCCTACACACACACACATACACACACACACACACACACCACCACAACGCACACACACAGACACACCACACACACCACACACACACACACACACACACACACACACACACACACACACACACACACACACACACACACACACACAACACACCACACACAGTTTCAACATGATTTCAACCCGTTAAATGATATGTGATGACGGTGAATCAACGTGGAAGACCTATTGGCTGATGGAAACATGACCTGTCTCTATACAGGACTGGGCTGATGGAAACATGACCTGTCTCTACACAGGACTGGGCTGATGGAAACATGACCTGTCTCTATACAGGACTGGCTGATGGAAACATGACCTGTCTCTACACAGGACTGGGCTGATGGAAACATGACCGTCTCTATACAGGACCTGGGCTGATGGAAACATGACCTGTCTCTATACAGGACTGGGCTGATGGAAACATGACCTGTCTCTATACGGGACTGGGCTGATGGAAACATGACCTGTCTCTACACAGGACTGGGCTGATGGAAACATGACCTGTCTCTATACAGGACTGGGCTGATGGAAACATGACCTGTCTCTATACAGGACTGGGCTGATGGACACATGACCTGTCTCTATTCAGGACTGGGCTGATGGAAACATGACCTGTCTCTACACAGGAATGGCCTGAGGGAAACAGGACCTGTCTCTATACAGGACTGGCTGATGGACACATGACCTGTCTCTACACAGGACTGGGCTGATGGAAACATGACCTGTCTCTACACAGGACTGGGCTGATGGAAACATGACCTGTCTCTATACAGGACTGGGCTGATGGACACATGACCTGTCTCTACACAGGACTGGGCTGATGGAAACATGACCTGTCTCTACACAGGACTGGGCTGATGGAAACATGACCTGTCTCTACACAGGACTGGGCTGATGGACACATGACCTGTCTCTATAGTTTAATTCACACAGGACTGACAACTGGTTTGTTTTACATGACGGGATCGTTTGGTGTTGGTCAAATTACTGTAAACCTAACTTCTGGAAACCTAACTTCTGGAAACCTAACTTCTGGAAACCTAACTTCTGTAATCCAAAATACTGTAAACCTAGCTTCTGTAAACCAAACTACTGTAAACCTAGCTACTGTAAACCTAGCTTCTGTAAACCTAGCTACTGTAAGCCTAGCTACTGTAAACCTAGCTTTAGTAAACCTAGCTTCTGTAAACCTAGCTACTGTAAACCTAGCTACAGTAAACCTAGCTTCTGTAAACCTAACCACTGTAATCCAAACTACAGTAAACCTAGCTTCTGTAAACCTAGTTACTGTGAACCTAACTTCTGTAAACCTAGCTTCTGTAAACCTAGCTTCTGTAATCCAAACTACAGTAAACCTAGCTTCTGTAAACCTAACTACTGTAAATCTAGCTACAGTAAACATAGCTACAGTAAACCTAACTTCTGGAAACCTAGCTACAGTAAACATAGCTTCTGTAATCCAAAATACAGTAAACCTAGCTTCTGTAAACCTAACTACTGTAAACCTAGCTACAGTAAACCTTGCTACAGTAAACCTAACTTCTGGAAACCTTGCTACAGTAAACCTAGCTTCTATAAACCTAGCTTCTGGACACCTAGCTTCTAGAAATCTAACTTCTGGAAACCTAACTTCTGTAAACCTAGCTTCTGTAAACCTAGCTTCTGGAAACCTAGCTTCTGTAAACCTAGCTTCTGTAAACCTAGCTTCTGGAAACCTAGCTTCTGTAAACCTAGCTTCTGTAAACCTAACTTCTATAAACCTAACTTCTATAAACCTGACTTCTGGAAACCTAGATTCTGGAAACCTAACTTCTGTAAACCTAACTTCTATAAACTTAACTTCTATAAACCTAGATTCTGGAAACCTAGATTCTGGAAACCTAACTTCTGGAAACCTAGCTACTGTAAACCTAGCTTATTTAAACCTAACTTCTGTAAACCTAGCTACTGTAAACCTAGTTTATCTAAACATAGCTTCTGGAAACATAGCTTCTGTAAGCCAAGCTTCTGTAAACCTAGCTTCTGTAAGCCTAGCTTCTGTAAGTCTAGCTACTGTAAACCTAGCTACTGTAAACCTAGCTACTGTAAACCTAGCTTCTGTAAACCTAGCTTTTGTAAACCTATTTACTGTAAATCTAGCTTCTGTAAACCTAGCTACTGTAAACCTAGCTTCTGTAAACCCAGTTACTGTAAACCTAGCTTCTGTAAACCCAGTTACTGTAAACCTATTTACTGGAAATCTAGCTTCTGTAAACCTAGCTACTGTAAACCAAGCTTCTTTAAACCTAGCTACAGTAAACCTAGCTACAGTAAACCTAGCTACAGTAAACAAAGCTACAGTAACCTAACTTCTGGAAACCTAGCTTCTGGAAACCTAACTTCTGGAAACCTAGATTCTGGAAACCTAGCTACAGCAAACCTAACTTCTGGAAACCTAGCTACAGTAACCTAGCTTCTGTAAACCTAGCTTCTGGAAACCTAGCTTCTGTAAACCTAGCTACTGTAAACCTAGCTACTGTAAACCTAGCTTATCTAAACCTAGCTTCTGTAAACCTAGCTACTGTAAACCTAGTTATAGTAAACCTAGTTACTGTAAACCTAGCTACTGTAAACCTAGTTACTGTAAACCTAGTTACTGTAAACCTAGTTACTGTAAGCCTAGCTACTGTAAACCTAGTTACTGTAAGCTTAAACCTAGCTACTGTAAACCTAGTTACTGTAAACCTAGCTACTGTAAACCTAGTTACTGTAAACCTAGCTACTGTAAACCTAGTTACTGTAAACCTAGCTACTGTAAACCTAGCTACTATTCACCTAGTTACTGTAAACCTAGTTACTGTAAAGGAATTTTGGGGGAATTGGTGTCTTTTTTTTTTCTTTCTTCAATCCAATGAGAAATGTTTTGTTGATTTGACTTTGAATTCACGTAGTTAAACAGCTAACTCAAAACTGCATGTTGAACTGATGTCTGTGTCCAGCTGGGTGAACGGTGTGTGTGTGTGTGTGTGTGTGTGTGTGTGTGTGTGTGTGTGTCTCTCACCGGTACATGCTTCCTACAGTCAGGTCGATGTTGGGGTTTTGGAACAGCATTCCAGGCAGGAAGTTCTTCTTGGCAGGATGGACCATGTAGGGAGTGTCTATGATCTATACACACACACACACACACACACACACACACACACACACACACACACACACACACACACACACACACACACACACACACACACACACACACACACACACACACACACACACACACGTTAGGAGAGAGGACACAGGGCTGTAGTGTCTAGGTACTGGGTGAGAGAGGGGGGAGAGGGTGAGAGGTAGAGGGGAGAGAGTGAGAGAGAGCGGGGAGAGGGTGAGAGAGAGAGGGGAGAGAGGGTGAGAGAGGGTGAGAGAGAGGGGGGGGAGGGTGAGAGAGGGGGGAGAGGGGAGAGAGAGAGGGTGAGAGGGGAGAGGGGGAGAGGGGGAGACGGTGAGAGAGAGGGGAGAGAGTGAGAGAGGGGGAGAGGGTGAGAGAGAGGAGAGAGGGTGAGAGGGTGAGAGGAGAGAGGGGGGAGAGGGTGAGAGGGTGAGAGAGTAGGGTGAGAGAGCGTGAGAGGGTGAGAGGGTGAGAGGGGGGAGAGAGGGAGTGAGAGGGTGAGAGAGGGGGGGAGGTTGTACCTTGAACAGTTGTCTGTCAGCCAGCGTTCACAGAACAGCTTCTCATGTTGCCCCCGACAACAAACCCTGCTGATACCAGCCCCATCAACACCCAGGAAAACAGGAAGCTGAACCCCACACCTCTGGGAGGACAGACAGACAGACAGACAGACAGACAGACAGACAGACAGACAGACAGACAGACAGACAGACAGACAGACAGACAGACAGACGGAGAGGACAGACAGACAGACAGACAGACAGACAGACAGACAGACAGACGGAGAGGACAGACAGACGGAGAGGACAGACAGACGGAGAGGACAGACAGACGGAGAGGACAGACAGACAGACAGACGGAGAGGACAGACGGACAGACAGATGGAGAGGACAGACAGACGGAGAGGACAGACAGACAGACAGACAGACAGACAGACAGACAGACAGACGGAGAGGACAGACAGACGGAGAGGACAGACAGATGGAGAGGACAGACAGACGGAGAGGACAGACAGACAGACAGACAGACAGACGGAGAGGACAGACAGACAGACAGACAGACAGACAGACAGACAGACAGACAGACAGACAGACAGACAGACAGACAGACAGAGAGCAACACAATTAGACCAAATCATAAGAAAACAAAAAATGATGACACAT
The DNA here is from genome assembly GCF_901001165.1 of Salmo trutta. NCBI lineage: Eukaryota > Metazoa > Chordata > Actinopteri > Salmoniformes > Salmonidae > Salmo > Salmo trutta. Next base: position 73,734 of record NW_021822576.1, read on the forward strand.
AAGAAAGAATTTCAGCAGAATACCAGACTACTGTGACTGACCCAGACTTAAGGAAAGCTTTGACTATGTACAGACTCAGTGAGCATAGCCTTGCGATTGAGAAAGGCCGCCGTATGCAGACCTGTCTCTCAAGAGAAGACAGACTATGTGCAACACTGACCACAAAATGAGGTGGAAACTGAGCTGCACTTCCTAACCTCCTGCCAAATGTATGACCATATTAGAGACACATATTTCCCTCAGATTACACAGATACACAAAGAATTACAAAACAAACCCAATTTTGATAAACTCCCATATCTACTGGGTGAAATACCACAGAGAGAGAGAGACAGAGACAGTTAGAGATAGACAGAGAGAGACAGAGACAGTTAGAGATAGACAGAGAGAGAGACAGAGAGAGAGAGAGAGCGAGACAGAGAGAGACAGAGAGAGATAGAGAGAGAGACAGAGAGACAGTTAGAGATAGACAGAGAGACAGAGAGAGAGAGACAGAGAGAGAGAGAGAGAGATAGAGAGAGAGCGAGAGACAGAGAGAGAGAGAGAGAGAGAAGAGAGAGAGATAGAGAGAGAGAGAGAGAGAGAGAGAGAGAGAGAGAG